>NC_142848.1:31363648-31665506 GCF_061612785.1 Hesperophylax consimilis
CGAAGATATTTTAAATTGAACAAACAAAAAAATCGCCTGGGGCGCTTTTCCCAATAGTCACCTTTTCCTTTGGTAGACATTATTGAAGTGTGACACGCATTGAATAGAGAATAAAAGTATTTTATTTTAATCATTGGGGACACGGCAAAAGTTGAGAAGCACTGCATTAGCTTCAAAACTTCAAACCATCGACGTGTGTCAAGTATCAAGTCGCGTAACTGTTGTTGTCTAGGTCAGGGCAGCGCCCTCTACGAACAAACTAAGTCGCATCGGCAACGTTGCGTCATGACGTCATAATGAAATCCATAATTATATGTAATTTAATTCATGTAAAAAAACTATCATAATTCTTGGAATCACTTTTTTAAGAATGTCGATTGAACTCTAACCAGAAACCAGGAAAATAATCCAGAATTGAAAAATAGCCTGAAATGGCTTTATTCGTGTTTGGTGACCAGATCTGAATTCCAGGTACTATCCCACCTTCCTCTTACCCATCTCCTTCCCGTCCTCGTACCTCCAGTCTCACAAGATGCCATAGTCTCACTGATTCCGGTTAGTAGCAGTTGGGACTCTTGGAGATGCTGTGTGGAGGGTATTTTTGAGGAAAGGAAGGAGAGGAAGTTCTTGGAAGGAAAAGGGTAAATGGGGTGGAAAGGAATCTGGGGGTTAGTGTGTCCAGGAGTGGTCGTATGAATGCAAGGCGATGGATCGAGAGAGTCCTGCTAGAGAGGTCGAAATAACTCCCTCGACCATTCTCTTCTGATCCGACTCACTAGACAGGCAAGACCTAGACAAACCTCACTCAATGAACCCGGTCATCCCTGCTAAGTCACCAAATGTAGCGAACCACTTGAGGTGACTTGTGGCAGAGGTGTTGGATATCCAATAAGTTTTTTCCGGGGCGACGGTACTTATGTCCCATTTCCGCCTCACAAATTGAAAATATCTAATAAATTAGTATATTGACAATGCCGGGGAACAGTAAAGCATAGAAAACTAACAATTTAATATTAGTGTAAAAATAATACACTACGGAGAATAGAGAGGTACCTACCCAACCTTAGGTATATAGAGAGGTACCTACCCAACCTTAGCTAAATAGAGAGGCACCTACCCAACCTTAGCTAAATAGAGACGTACCTACCCAACCTTAACTAAAGAGAGAGGTACCTACCCAACCTTTGCTAAATAGAGAAATACCTACCCAACCTTAGCTAAGTAGGAAATTAGAATATGTTGTTATTTGTTAGTTTGTTCAACATGGGATAAGTATTTTAAAATATTGGTAAGTAAAATTACCTGAAAAAATTGGTGAAATTTTTTTATTTCTCATCCCTATTGATAGATAATATGCTGAAATGTTTCTATGATGACTACCTACAAAATTTTTATTATTACAATAACTTGCTTTTTCATAAATTTTGAATAAAAACTAGGAACGCGAGTTAAGGGTGTTATAAATTAATAAATCATAGTAAAAATGTCGATCGTTCCATTTTTCGGCCTTCCTGGAGAAGAGGCATTATCTCCGTGGAGAATTCCTCCAATCTTCCACCGGAGTTACTACAGTCCCTGGCACCACTTTTCAAGAGTGGAGCCGACCTTCGACCGCCACGTCCCCGACACCATCACCAAAGAAAAGGGCAGCTTCCAGGTAGCCCTGGATGTTCAGCGCTTCGACCCCAGTGAGATCGTCGTGAAGACGGTCAACGGCGAGATCTGCGTTGAAGGAAGCCACGAGGAAAAAGAAGAAGGACATGCGAAGGTCACGAGATCGTTTGTGAAGAAATACAAGCTGCCCAAAGACCACGATGCCGATGATGTTAAAGCCACGTTCATGGAGAATGGTATGCTTGTGATAGTTGCTCCAAAAAGGAAGCCATTGGCCAAAGGTGAAAGGATTGTTCCAATCTTATCTTCCGCACAAGCCCAAGAATCCAAGAAAAGCAATGGCAGTCGCAGTTTGCCTATTCCAAAAACATCTCCCTCGCATGCCGAGAAGAAATCATCGAAATCTGTTTCCTGAGTGTTTTACCTACAGTTTCTACGTCGATTTTTATATATTTTTAAATTTAATCATAACTTATTTGCTTTTTACTTACTTACCTACAATTTATTAATTTACATGTTATGGCAGTGCGTCGTTGAAATAATATATTTTGTGTCGAAAGAAATGATGTATTTTTTATTGAATAAAACTCTACTTCGCATTTTAATCATTTTGTTTAATTTATCCCTAAGTTGGTATATTTATGTAATGTATCTTCACAATGCTAACATTAATTTTTAACCTCGCTAGGACTTAAGGACTTAGGAGGTTAACAGTTTAAAAAAAAACACAATTAAAATAACACTATTTGGCGATAGATACGACAAAACGTAAGTTAATAAATAGTTTTAATGTAAACTAGTAAATTAGATTGCGAGAGATTATTGAGATATTGCAGGACAACTGATTCAAGCCTTATCAGGGGTCCGAAACGTTGGATATCGCAAGTTCAAACACAAGGATAGGCAGACGACGAACCCCCCAATAACTCGGTCTTGACACACACTTCTTGCCTCATTCACATTCACACATCGTCTCATATATACCCTCTTCTGTTTTTCTGACCCTTGACATGGCCCGATCCAAGTATGTTGTTCACTTGATCGTGCCATCTCTTCCTTGGGCGTCCTTGACTTCTTCTAGCATTCACATCATGTATTCTCCTTAGACTCCTTTCTTCCTTCCACTCTACATGCCTAAACCATCTAAACATCCCTTTCTTTCTTATTCATTACGCTTACATCAGCCGCGCGTATTTACGAATCTCCACATTTTTCATTAGGTCACACATACAATGTTTTTTACACACATTCGCCTCAGGGATATCATTTCTACAGAGTTCAGTCTACTTTCATCATTCCCATGCCATCCTCGATAACCCCAAGTGGTTCGCCACGTTTGATGACTTAGCAGGGGTAAGGTTTATTGGTATCTTTGTTTTTTGAAATTATTCTCTCAAAACTAATTTTGAGAAAATAATATAATTTTTATTGGAATGACTTAACGAGTAAAATCTCAAATTGTAATATTGTCTTAATAAAGCTCTGAAAAATATGTTTATATCTGTAACAGCTGAGGCTTGCCCATTATAACCTAGGAAGAAAGAAGTTATTGTATCAAATAACAAAATAATACATTACCTTCTCGTCTCTCCATTATAACATTTTATGCGTAAACTTTTAAAAAGAGAGATTGCGTGGAAAACGGGTAAAATGGGAGAAGTTGAAATAATGATGGTATAAAAACAATAAATTATTAAAGGTTTACAATACCACTTTATTAGAAAATAAGGCAGGAAGATAATTTGTATAAATTAGTAATAATTGACAAAAGAAATACCTAAGTAACCTACGCGAAAAAGTAACTTTTATAAAAATAAGTAGGTAGGTATCAAACTTACAAAACTTATTTTTAGATTTTAATTAATAGGAATGATGGCGAATTTTCAATGTATGTGCTGAACTTGGATCTCCTGGACTGGTTTTCCACGATGTCCATGTCCGTGGTGATGGTCATGGGCATCCCGGCTGATGGGCTTATTAACAGGCCCCATCACGTGAATAGGCACCATCCTCTCTCCAAGAACAGCGTCAGGGTTCTTCTTCGGAGCAGTGATGCACAGGATCCCATCAGAAGAAAGGCTGGACACCACGTCGTCCTCGTGATGGTCTTGCGGCAGCTTGTACTTCCTCACGAAATGACGCGAGATGTAGCCATGGTCGTCCTGCTTTTCTTCGTGCTTCCCTTCAACAATGATCAAATCCCCAGATGTCTTGATTGTGACCTCGTGAGGAGCGAATTGATGGATGTCCATTGAAATTTGGTATTTATCCTTGTCAGCGGTCACGTTCGTCAGGATGTCGTGGTGCGGAGAAGCTCTGGACATCGCTCGGAATGGCGTGTAGCATTCCCTCGGCAGTAATGGAGCCATGGGCCAGTTCATAATTGAGTGAGGATTGTAAGATTGATACGACATAATTATAATATCACTTGCTTTTTGAAATGTTCACAAAAACCAACGCACTCCGTACTTACAGCGATACGGAATAATGACAAACAGCAAGGCGAACCGCAGTCAACAGCGCATTACAGAACAATAACAAGAATAACAACCGGTCAGTGTTGCCAACGGGTCTTGGCCTAATGTCGCCGTTTTTCAAACATTTAGTAGCTTAATGTAGCCGAATTTCAGTTGCAGTAATTCTAATGAACTCGCATAAATTCTGCCCACATATTCCCCACAAATATTGTACGTGAGCTTGATTCCCCTTTTATTATTCGAAATCCATGGGGGGGGGATTGTTAGAGAATTTCTGTAAAACATAATTCCCCACAAAAATGATTCAAAATGAGTACTCCCCACAAAGTATTTCAAATCCATGGGGGGGGGGGTTGTTACAGAACTTCGCTGAAAAAAAATTCCGCACAGCCAAAAAGCCTGTGGTAGCCTAATCGGCGACCAGTCGCCTTTTAGATTTTTTCGTCGCCGATCCTCGTTCCGAGTAGTCTAAATGGCGATAAATCGCCTTCGTTGGCAACACTGCAACCGGTGTCAGCCGGGCGCCGCCGCCGGCTTTTGTTTCTTCGTTTATTGTGCAGCTGCAATCTGCCACGCTATTGCCATCTGTGGGAGCGTCGCGAAACTGCCCTTTTAGGTGGCAAAATTCAAAATATCAATTTTGCGCAGATAATTAAGAAATTTAAAAAAATATATTTAAATTGCAGTTAAGATTCAAAACGAAATCAATTTAAAATAATAATTGATAGTAATGTGTTGAAAATATTCTCAAACAACAAAAATCAGCTGTAACTGACAAGCAATGGAAATGACCTACGACAATACGAAACGCGTGGTCATGTTTGTTGACGAAGCGACGTGATTTATTAGGTGGTTTATTTATGGTGTGCGTGTTATATGTATTTCATTTGTGACGGTATTGGTAACGAGGGTAAACATAAATAACAATGTAGGCAGAAGCCTATGTACGCCTATGGAATTGTATACGCGTTCGAGTTGGAAGTTGCTAGTGTGTATAAATAAAACTCTAATGTGCGTGAGAATGAATGAGAAAAATCTAGAAAGAGCGGGAATCTAGCAACACGCATGCGCGATCTTGACAAAACAAATACTAAGGATAGTAGAATTTTAAGCAAAAAAAAACATTTCAATGTTATTATAAATGTTCTTCGTTCACAGTATTACTTTGACTCTTCTACTTTTTTCTTTTACTTTGCTAGCATTGATTAAAATGTTCTTGCATGGAAATAACACATCCGGGGGTATTTAAACGTATGGCGCGATTCGTTCGCGCAATTCGCTAATACGAACTGCTCTGTGGAGGTTTTATTTCATAGAATTTTAAAGTGAATTGAAGTGCGCAATTTTGAAAGCTTGTGCTAATATCAAATCGAGGGAGAGTTTGAATATATCTGGAGTAATTCAAGATGTCTCTTTTCCCCATGGTTCTCCGCGCTATGCGACCATCGTCTTGGATGGAACAGCAGCTGAAGATGATGCAACAATTGGAGTCGGCGTTGACATCTTCGTTTCCCCACCATCCGTCATTCCACGTAGAGTGGCGCGTCCCTAATGATGAACAGGCCCTTCTGAAGAACTCTGAAGTTGTCGCAAAGAAAAACCAACCCTTCAAACTACAAATGGATGTCAAAAACTTTGCACCAAAGGAAATAACAGTAAAAACCATCGACAGTGACATTATCATTGAAGGAAAACACGAAGAGAATTCAGACGATAAAGGATTTATCTCACGACATTTCGTGAGGAGTTATCGTTTACCTGAGGGACATTATGCGGAAGACGTTGTGTCGACTTTGGAAGATGGCGTTCTAACTATAACAGCTCCGAACAGAGTGATCGAAGAAAAGCAAGCTAAAGAAATACCGATTGAAATCAAGGAGAAGGTGGCCGCGGAGGGAGAAGCTAAAGGGTGATTTTATGGCAGACTAGCAGACCAGCAAAGTACTTATCTGCTACAAATAATAAGATATTTATGTTTCTCAAATGTTGAAGATATAAATAGATAGTTGTTGTTACCATGATATTTTCAATGCAAATTGATTAATTTTGAAGTCTGATTAGTTTTTAGTTTTTGTAGATATTTTTGATTTAAGTACCTGTTTTTTTGAAGAGAGTTTTTGTTTTCGCAATTATTAGTATTATCTGAAATAAATGTATACAAAAGAAAAGGAAATTCTTTTATTTTGGTTATGTTTTAAGATTTTTTCATTACACATTTAAAATTTGGTTTTTCTTGGGGAGTCCCCAACTTCTTCCTTCCACTTCTTACCCACTTTATAGATTCTGACAGCTTTCAATATCTGAAAAGCAAATTAGGGTGAAAATGAAGGAAAACTAAAAGTCAGACAAAATAACCCTTTGAAGAACCGACACTAATCAGTTAGATGGCCAACGTTGGCGGCCAATGCATTGCAACAGTCAATATAAACCTAGTGAGCCTGTATATGTTGGGCCAGTACAATGGCCCAATGCATTGCAACAGTCAATATAAGCCTAGTGATCCTGTAGAACTATTTATCTAAAAACATTCAAAATTCTCGTGTGATGCAAACGTTTATTAATTTTTTAACCAGCCGATATTATATAATTTGATTGCTTTCATTTAAACAGTCAGATTTAATGAAAAATCGATATAATTACCGGCTGTCCCGATAAACCGGTGTCCCAATTAATCTGAATCGACTGTATGAAACGTATTCATAATGTTTTCATCACACAGAGAATATTTTATTACAAATCAATCGACACTCATTCAAAAACAATAAAAGTAATCATACAATAAAAAGGATATATTTAAATGGTAACAAAAATCTAACAAAGAAAAAACATTATTGCAACTGCCAGCCTGTCAGAATATCAGATTAAAAATTAAATACAAAAAAATTACCAAATATTATAACAAAATACTAAAAATATAAATAATATAACATACCTACATTAAGCATGTATGTGTTTTTACACAATAAAAACAATTGGTTTATTTATTATTTTAATTTAATTAAATTAATATTAATAAAAGCCATTAAATTAATAAAAGAGTATTTGAAAGACCGAATACAGGTAACAAAAATTAATAATCAATTTTCAAAACCAATGGAAAATAAATTAGGAGTACCACAGGGATCAGTCCTTGGACCTCTATTGTTCATACTCTATATTAATGACATGGTGAAAATATTTTCAGAATGCAAAGTACGACTATTTGCCGATGATACACTTATATATATAATTGGAGAAAACTATGAAGAACTAATACAAATTTTAAATAATGAACTAGATAATGTATCAAGATGGCTAAAAATAAATAAGCTTAAATTAAATACAAAAAAAAACAAAATGTATGGTAATTGGTTATAAGAAGAAAGAAAGAAAAGAAAAGAAAGCAAAATCAAAATTGATGGTGAAATTATTGAAAATGTTACCAATATAAAATACTTGGGAGTTATAATAGATTCCAAACTGAATTTTAACAAACATGCGGAATATACCCAAAAGAAAATTGGTAAAAAAATATCTTTTTTGGGAAGAATTCGCCAAAAACTGTCCGAAAAAACTGCAATCACCATTTATAACTCCATTATTGCTCCACATTTTAATTACTGCTCAACTATCCTTTTCCTGTGTAACGACCGAGAGCAAAATAAATTTCAAATTCTCCAAAATAGGGCAATGAGAACAATACTCAGACGAAATAGGTATTCAAAAGTAAATAAAATGTTAAACGAACTAAATTGGCTAACGGTGAAACAGATGTTGACCTTGAACACGATGATATTTTTACACAAAATTGTAAACAACCTGCTACCCAAATATTTTTCGAATAAAATTGTATACAACAAGGACATACACAAACATAAAACTAGGACGTACAATCAAATTAGGCTACCAAAGAAGGACAAAGCGAATACCCAGAATAGTATATTATATAAAGGGATGAAATACTATAACGCGCTGCCGGAAAACCTTAAGTCTGCCCCAATTGAAAAGTTCAAGATGTTGTGTAGGAGCCACATCAAGCAAGAAAAAAATAAATAGTATATTTGTATGTAATAATTAATTAGTCATTTGTAAACTTAAATGTACAAATTACTAAAATAAAAACAATAAATAAAAAAAAAAATAAAAAAAAATTATTTGATTCAAGTCTTTTTGCAATCAAAAGCAATGACATTACCAAAAAGACACGTTATTGTCTTACAAAATTAACAAAAATTTTGACACAAATGGATATGTGAATATCCATTAAATTCTTAATAATGTTGATCAGTTAGATAAGGTTCTAACTGACATTGTTTTCAAAATCCATTTCTTTTGCTCATTTTTATAGCCAAAGTTTTTCAAGCTTGTATTTAAATAACAAGGTTCTAACATCACGTTGAACCTTTTGCAATTGCCAATTTTTTTTGTATCTGACAGTTGATCGTTTTTACCAGGCGCAGTGTAGTTCGTCACTTTAGTTGGATTGAGTTCTAACTTCCCCTTAGGTTTCAAAGATTGCAAAGACGAATCTCTTGTAAAGTAATCAGATTTTAAAGGAAAATATTTATTTTGAACCTGGCCCTATTTTGGAATGGCATTAATTAGTTGCATGCGTATAGTTCTATCTGCACATTTAGGTATGTTCTACAATGGTAAGTATACATCCTATTCAAATATTTTCCTCTAAAATGTTCTAAACTAAACTACTTCACACAAGATTCAATCTCAAAATCAGAAATCGTCTTTGCAAACTTTGACACCTCACATCTCAGAACAAGTTAGAGTGAAGTTTGAACCCCCTCCAACCAAAGTAACGGCTCTGACAAAGATAGGCATTAAAAGCGTAGGTATGTTTGTATGAACGAAATAATTCGACAAAGGCATACAAATACAATATTGGATTGAATCATCGGTAAAATTTTACCGAATTATATACGCAATATGAATATGAATCAATAGTTTTGTTCGTTTAAGGACTTAATTCTTTCGAGAAAGGCACACAAATACAATATTTTTCGTTTAAAAAAAAGTTGTCCTATAAAGGGATAACTTGTGAATAACCTTTCATTTATTGTCAATTTTGGGTAATGACTTTTTTTATTTGAGCTTTCGTTTTCGAGAAAATCGAAGGTGGATTTATTTGGTAAATTTCTTAATTTTATATTTGATAGAATATCTATACATATTAATAACATCATTAATAAATTGACCTCGAGAAATAAAGGAAATTTTATTTTTTTATTTATACATTTGTTAAATTATTCTGTGTTATTGTACAACTAAACAATAATCTTTTTTCATTTATTCGTTACTTGAAGCATACCTTGTTTGGAGTATTTTTTCCGGCTGCCATGGATAAATCATAATATTGATCTACAAAGAGAAAAATAATATTATTGTTTGGAACTTTACAACACAACACATAGATAGAATATCTTTGATTTGACAACGTGTGAATGGTTACGTGTTTATACGCAGAAAAGCGATGGTATTGTTAATTTCCTTAAAAAGATTTTTTTATCTGTTTAATCTAAAGATAAAAATAAAAAAAACGGTAATAAACTTGTTTACTCCTCATAACGAAAATCGTCATTTTTCTCCCATAGTGCCATGACGGTCACCGGTGACCGCAGTTACCGCAGAAAATTTTGGTAAAAAAAAAGGAATACGTTTTGATGGTCGCCGATGCCATCTGAGTCTTTTTTTTCAAATTTAAAATGGTAATGTTTCTTCATTTCCACAATGGCGTTCAACGTGTTAATACCCCTTACCATGTAAGGCAGGAACAGTGAAAAACTTGACTTATTTTCACTTAAAACGTCCGATTTTACCAAACCAACAAATGATCTGGCGTGAGATGGTAATTTTTGGTTTAATTACCAAACGTGCCCTATGAAAAAACGTTCACTCTCCCACTTAGTCAGAGCGCGTAAAGACAATGAATTCTCTCACACACACTTGCATAAAGATGCCGCCAGTAAACAATATGACGTTAGTGCTAACCGTTAGGAAAAGGAACGCATATTAAATGTTGTATTTTACGCCTTTTAAAAAATATGACACTTGAAAAAATACAATACGTCAAATTTACACGAAAAAAGAGAATTTGTGCGTACTTACTGTTTTTGTAGCTTCCTTAGATTATTGTAATTCTTTAAGTGAGTCGGTATTCTACTTTTAGACCATTAATGAAACATTTTGATGGCATTTTCGAAATATATACGCCGTAAAACAGGGAGCCTATAGTTTCACCGCCATCACCGGGGGCTTCAATCCCGGAATAAGTAAAAAACTGTGAAATGTGTTGAAAATTTGGTGCAAGATAAAGTATTTATTTAATTGTTAATATCCACAGATAGCATAACGATAATAAGAGGCCGTACTTCTACAGATGTGTGTATTATATACATATTTTTAATTAAAAATATTGTGTAAAGCCGTTATTAACGCGTTAATCATAGATCCAAGTTTTAAAAGTGGGTTGTATGGTGTATCAATGTTTTTATTTTTTATGGTCGAATGCCTACAACAACTACAAAAAAATAGGCAGACTGAAAAATAATAGTCCATTAATTGGTAACAAAGAATATGAAGTCTGAGAATGACATACGAAAGGTAATATTAAGCCGTTTTAGAGAGCCGTTTTCCAGCAAATCACCATTCTGCCCTATAACCCACTCTTAATAACTTGTGAGTTAACCATTTATAAGTGTGTAAGTGAAAATTTAATTGTCTTTTCACTAATTAACTATGATTTATTTTAAAGAACATGTTTTATTAATTATTATGTTTAACCGACTCTAACATCACATTTATATAATATGTGTAATTTATTTCACATGACGGGCTCTCGAGTATTTGCGAAGCACAAAAACTGGTAATTCTTCCCAGATGAAGAGAACTATTTCTGTTTGTAGCACAGAAAATGTTGATTATTTTCACATGATGATCTCTTATTTCTGTTTGAAGCACCCAAACACCAATTTCCTCTCATGTGATGAGCTCTTGTTTCCGCATTCTTCTCATGTGACGAGCTCTTGTTTCTGTTGGAAGCACCGAAACTGTAACTTCTCGTCTCCTGGTGGATTCTTGTTTCAGTTTAATGCAATTATAATTTCTTCTCACATGATGGACTCAGGCTCCTGCTGGAAGGCAATGAGGCCCCCGTACACTTCGCCCCCCATCTGCATCTGCATGTGGTGCGGGGGCGGCGAGGGCCCTAGTGAGTAGTTGGGCGGGGAGTCGGGGGACAGCTGCGCTGGGTACAGTGGGGAGCCCTGCTCCTGCTCGGTGCCGGGGGCCCCCGCGGCCAGGGCGGGGGACTCGGGGGCATCCAGGTTACTGAATGTACTTGTGTCGGCTGTCGCACCTACAGAAGGATGAATCATTAGAAATGCTTCGTAAAAAAGCTGCACGAATGAGACAAAGATAATAACATTCGTAAAAGGTAAAATCATTGAAATTTCTTTTCCAAAACTTCATTCATAGTAGAATTCTATACATAATTTATTATTAAAATGATTAAAAAACTTTATTACATTGAGTGGTAGGGGAGAGTATGGTATATCGTACCACTTCGCACTTAACTCTCAATACTGTATGATCGAAATGGGTTAGAGAATTGGAGTTAGGTTCAAATTAATAATTTTTTTATTGGGTACGATATATATTTAAATCATATTTTATAGGCATCTGGAATGTTTTCAAATTAAACGTTTTATAAAAAATGATTTTCGGTACGATTTAACGAACCGGTACGGTTAATCGTACCACCGGTATGGTAAATCGTACCTAGACCATTATTCCAATTTATATCGAAGAAAACATGGACATTTTTAAGGCATGCATGTGTCGCAAATGACTGGGTTACTGATGCAAGCTTCATGCACCCATTGATGGCAACGAACGCACTGGATCCAGTCTTCTTTGGGTCCTGCCTTTTCAAAATAATTGCCAAAGCATATGTGGCATACGTTTTCTTTATCGTCATCATCAATATCCGTGTCCAAATCATTCAAAACGACAATACTGTCAGCATCTTCACTATCACTACTTCTGCAATTGGCCTTCTTTTGTCGAGCACACTTCTTACCCTTAATGGGCTTTTTATCAGTTTCAATAATCTTATTTTTCAATTTTTAATTTGGGAATTTTGACAGCTGGTAGACACCAGCAGCAACATTTTTTATACGGATTTGCTGTTATTTCAGCAGCTTTTTGTGCCATGCGCGTGTTCTTCTTTTTTGGTTTTTTGGTATTGGAGAAATCTCAAGAATTGAAGTTGAAAAGATGTCGACGCGTTTGAATTCGTTTGCCTCAATTCAACTTTCTGAGCTGCATCTGGTGGTGAAAAGGAAGACTCTGACGAGGTCACTGGTGGTGTTGGTCGCAACAAAGGCTCTGACGAGATCTCTGGTGTTTGTTGTACTAAACTCTTTAATTTAAAACTAGAAAATAATTAACTTATAAAACAACTAACAAATTACGGTAAATCGTACCGGTACGATTTACCAAACCACTTGTGGTACGATTTAACAAACTCTGAGTTTTTATGAAAAAATGACAACAAAACATGTAAACGACAGGTGACAATATGATTTTGCAATCGTAATTTGCAGAATACAAACAAGCTAAGTGAACTTAATTTGAGAAAAAACTAACATACCTACCTTTGAACACGAAATCACCTTACACAGGAGCCGAAAAAATTAGATGAAAATTGTGAAAAAACAAAAATACTCCACTGCCAGCGCACGCAAGATCCAACACTAAATTAAAATGGATGGACAACATAAAGCGTCATAACGCTTCTAACGGTTGGAAGAATATTATCAGGATTAAAAAATAGTGACCCGTAGCAAAAATATCGAGGTGGTACGATTTACCGACCGGTACGATATACCATACTCTCCCCTACATTCCGATTTTATTTATAACTTTTATTATCTATTAATATTAGATGTTGGCCTTTTTCGACACTTAAATAGATATTTAAAAGGTTCATCTAAGCTAAAAACATTGAAATTCAGGCAGAAAAAGCTGTGTAAACTCTACTTGATCATGCCATGTTTTCCTCAAGCGTAGGCGACATCTTCTACCTTGAATTTTCACGTCATATATTCTACTTACACTCCTTTCTATGTTCATCCACTCTGCACCTAACCTAACCCTATGTTTTACGATTGCAGGAGATCCGGAAAGAAATGAAGTAGATTGAAGTAATTTGTCAGTTCAATTCTCATGGGCGTGATGAGCAGCAAACGTGTTAAGACAGTATTGTTGTGATTTTGGACAGTGTTCCAGTATCTGTCGTCAGATCAAGATAGTGCTAATTCATCATTAAAATTAAATTAAAACTAGTCAAAAGTAGTAAAACGGCGTATTACTCAAAATGGGCGAACCTCCGAGCAGCATCTCCTGCAGCAGGCTGTCGATGTGCGCCACGCCAAACAGCTTGGCGAACTGGATCTGCTCGATCATCTTCCACGTGATGCTCTGCAGAGCGGGCAGCGTGAGTAGGATCTCCCCGAAGCGCCCCCGCTGGTCATACTGCCGGTCGCTGATGTAGTCCTCCAGGTTTATCTGGATTTGGTAGCGCAGTTGCTTGATGCGGTGCGGTTCATACTTTTGCATTGGGTTAGTACTCGTATATATAGTAGTATGGTTCGTAAGTTCGGAGTTTTGCACTGGGTTAGTATATTTTTTTTTATTTTTTTTTTATTTATTTATATATAATTTGTACATTTATTTATAACAATTACAGGTAATAAAGCCTAAGAAGTTATAATTGTACCATTTATGCAGTGTATATGCAATGCCAAAAATCTCGCAAATGCGCTATAGGACACAAAAAATAAATCTAATTTCTTATCTACCGCATTCAAAAAGCACGTAGCTCTCCCCACAGGTGAGTTCATTAATAAATTAGTGCGGCTTGCTCTACTATATAGAAGATTGTGATGACGTCCTCGAGAGTGAGACTCTGGTACAAAAAAATTTAATTGGGCCAGTATCTCATTATTAGATAAGTGACCGTTTATTAGTTGGAAAAAATATTTAAGCAAAGCAATACCTCTACGTGTCTCTAGGGAGTGGTAATTGGTCATGCCTAATATATAAATCGATGGGTAAAGCCAAGGGTAACGTCCATAGAGCCGCGAGAATAAAAACCTTAAAAAGATTTTATGGACTCTTTCAATGCGTAAAGTGTATGTTAATTCATGTGGAGCCCAGATGATCGAGTTTGATTCAAGTACACTTAGGACTAGTGTGTTATATAATAACGTCAGTGTTTTTGTGTTACGAAACGGATATGAGTTTCTAATTACGAAGCCGAGAAGCCTGTATCCTCTGCTTATTAAATCATCGATGTGTTGGTGAAAGGTTAGTTTGCTGTCGTAAATAACTCCTAGATCTTTGATTTGATTTAGGTGTTGGAGAATAATTTCATTGATTGTATATTCAAATACATGCGGTTTCTTTGATCTTGTATACGAGACGATATTGCACTTGGGTGTACTGAAGTTTAAGCCATTTATTTTGGCCCAGTTTGAGACGCAGTCGATATCACGTTGAAGGAGAATACAGTCAAGATGGTTTTTTTATTTAACGATATAGTTTTAAGTCATCTGCAAATAGTAAATACAGCGAATGTGTGATGACTGAACCAATATCGTTGATAAAAATCAGAAACAGAAGTGGTCCAAGGATAGACCCCTGAGGAACTCCAGAAAAAACTGTGAATTCCAAAGAACTGGAACCCTTATAATAAACAAACTGTCTACGATTTCGAAAATATGAAGCAAAAAAACAGAGTAGTCTTTTGGAAAAACCAAATGAAGCTAGCTTATTTAGAAGAATGTCGATGTCAACCTTGTCGAATGCTTTTTCCAGGTCGAAATAAGCAACATCCACCTGTCCCCGATTGTCGAGAGTTTGTGATAAGAAATCTGAGATGCATAAGAGGTTTGATGTTACTGACATCTGGGGTCTAAAACCATATTGACGGTCATCAAGAATTGGATTAACGTGATTAAGTATATATTTATGTAGAATTTTCTCGAATATTTTCATGATGGAACATAGAACGGCAACTGGTCGATAATTCCGGATATCGCGTTTGTCTCCCTTCTTGTAGATAGGGGTTATTTTAGTTAATCTCCAGATGTCTGGGAGAATCCCGTTTTTTAGGCAAACATTGAAGAGATGACATAATGGTGGTATTAAAAGGTCGGAACAACCCTTTAGTATAAATGTTGGAATATTGTCAGGACCAATGGAGTGAGGTTTCTTTAAATTTGAGAGTGCGTCCTTAACATCTTTTTCTGAAATACTGACCAGGTCGAATGAGGGCCCAATCTGTACAGTGTGAAGGGTAGAGTCAATATTGAGAGTTGGTTGGATATTTTTGTAAACAGATGAAAAAAAGGTCGCAAAACTATTTGCGATTTTATCATCAGTAGTCAATTCCTCTCCGTCAAGAATCATAGACTTAAATGAGTTGTTGGATTTTTTTAGATCCTTAATGTACTTCCAAAACTGTTTGGGATCGATAGATAATTTTTCTTCCATTGAAGTTAAATGATTTTTAAAAGCTTCACTGATTTCATGTTTTACGATGGAGCGATAGGCTGAAAAACTAGCATAGTCCAAGTTGCAGTATAGTTATTTTGGTTAGTAGCAAAATCCGAAAATAGGTATCTTTAACTGAAAAATCATTTTCTACGGCAAGGCCTGTATTAATAGAGATGACAGTGATATTAGACAATCGAATTTCCCGATTCTTTGACATTGTAGCACTGACTTTCCAAGGAAAATGTCAACGCAATTAGTGTTGAGATTAGGTTGGGTTAAAAAATGTTAATTCGTGTGTATTTATCTTGTACTAGCTGACGTGTACCCGGCTTTACTCTACTTTAAATAAATATAATATCGATGTATTATATATATTTTTTTATCGAAGGAAGCAAACACTTTGTGATGTGACATTATATATCAAATTAAAAATACACTTTGTAAAACACCACTTTTATTTTGAATTAATATTAACAGCCAACCAGGTTTCGCTTAGCTCAAGCTTCATCAGGGCTTATTATATCAACTAAAGTTATTTTCATACAGACACATATATAGAAGAAAATAAAACAATGAGTGAAAGAGATATAAATAAAATACACAAGTGAAAGAGATAGAAATAAAAGAGCAGACACCTTATTAGTGCTAGAACGAGAAAGGATGTATACTGATTACAGGATGGGTAGGAAGGGAGGGGGAAGGGAGGAAACAGTACACCACTTTTATTTTGAATTAATATTAACAGCCAACCAGGTTTCGCTTAGCTCAAGCTTCATCAGGGCTTATTATATCAAATAAAGTTATTTTCGTACAGACACATATATATATAGAAGAAAATAAAACAATGATTGAAAGAGATAGAAATAAAATACACAAGTGAAAGAGATAGAAATAAAAGAGCAGACACCTTATTAGTGCTAGAACGAGAAAGGATGTATACTGATTAAGGGATGGGTAGGAAGGGAGGGGGAAGGGAGGAAACAGTACACCACTTTTATTTTGAATTAATATTAACAGCCAACCAGGTTTCGCTTAGCACAAGCTTCATCAGGGCTTATTATATCAAATAAAGTTATTTTCGTACAGACACATATATATAGAAGAAAATAAAACAATGATTGAAAGCGATAGAAATAAAGTACACAAGTGAAAGAGATAGAAATAAAAGAGCAGACAGCTTATTAGTGCTAGAACGAGAAAGGATGTATACTGATTACAGGATGGGTAGGAAGGGAGGGGGTAGGGAGGAAACAGCTTAATATATATATATATATGTAGTGTATATATATTTTATATATATATTCCATAATAAATTCTCTAAATGATAGTGTAAACCATATCAAACTCCCTTGCATAGTTTAGAAGAACTAAGCGCACACACAGACAGACGCGGATAGTAATGAATTCGTTTTATACCATTTAGTGTTACCAATGTATTGTCACGATTATAAATTTAATAAAAGTTTATCATGAAACGGCCTGTAATCCCGTTTTTAGTTCATTATCTGATCTGGGATGTTCCCGAATGTTCCAGATTATTCCCGAACATTCCACAACATTACAAAATGTTCCGGTATGTTGTGGAATGCTCTCGAATACTGTCGAAAGTTCTCGACTGTTCTAGAAATTTCTAGAGAGCGATACTCACAGCCCTTATATCTTCAAAAGCACGCACTTCGGGTAAAAACGGGAACCTTCTTCATGTATAGAGGATAGAGGGCTATCATACCCTCGACGGTACCGGGACTCGTTTCGCGGCAAGTTTTAACGGAACTTATACTGTACCTTACTTTTATAATATATATATTGATTGTCTGTTATTCTGGACCCTTGCAAACAAGATAATCAAAGATATTTTTTTTCGCTTTTCCGCTTTAGGCGCTTTTCCCATTAGTCACCTTTTCCTTTGGTAGACATTATTGAAGTGTGACACGCATTGAATAGAGAATAAAAAATATTTTATTTTAATCATTGGGGACACGGCAAAAGTTGAAAAGCACTGCATTAGCTTCAAAACTTCAAACCATCGACGTGTGTCAAGTATCAAGTCGCGTAACTGTTGTTGTCTAGGTCAGGGCAGCGCCCTCTACGAACAAACTAAGTCGTATCGGCAACGTTGCGTCATGACGTCATAATGAAATCCATAATTATATGTAATTTAATTCATGTAAAAAAACTATCATAATTCTTGGAATCACTTTTTTAAGAATGTCGATTGAACTCTAACCAGAAACCAGGAACATAATCCAGAATTGAAAAATAGCCTGAAATGGCTTTATTCGTGTTTGGTGACCAGATCTGAATTCCAGGTACTATCCCACCTTCCTCTTACCCATCTCCTTTCCGTCCCCGTACCTCCAGTCTCACAAGATGCCATAGTCTCACTGATTCCGGTTAGTAGCAGTTGGGACGATTGGAGATGCTGTGTGGAGGGTACTTTTGAGGAAAGGAAGGAGAGGAAGTTCTTGGGAGGAAAAAGGTAAATGGGGTGGAAAGGAATCTGGGGGTTAGTGTGTCCAGGAGTGGTCGTATGAATGCAAGGCGATGGATCGAGAGAGTCCTGCTAGAGAGGTCGAAAGGACTCTCTCGACCATTCTCTTCTGATCCGACTCACTAGACAGGCAAGACCTAGACAAACCTCACTCAATGAACCCGGTCATCCCTGCTAAGTCACCAAATGTAGCGAACCACTTGAGGTGACTTGTGGCAGAGGTGTTGGATATCCAATAAGTTGTTTCCCGGGCGACGATACTTATGTCCCATTTCCGCCTCACAAATTGAAAATATCTAATAAATTAGTATATTGACAATGCCGGGGAACAGTAAAGCATAGAAAACTAACAATTTAATATTAGTGTAAAAATAATACACTACGGAGAATAGAGAGGTACCTACCCAACCTTAGGTATATAGAGAGGTACCTACCCAACCTTAGCTAAATAGAGAGGCACCTACCCAACCTTAGCTAAATAGAGACGTACCTACCCAACCTTAACTAAAGAGAGAGGTACCTACCCAACCTTTGCTAAATAGAGAAGTACCTACCCAACCTTAGCTAAGTAGGAAATTAGAATATGTTGTTATTTGTTAGTTTGTACAACATGGGATAAGTATTTTAAAATATTGGTAAGTAAAATTACCTGAAAAAATTGGTGAAATTTTTTTATTTCTCATCCCTATTGATAGATAATATGCTGAAATGTTTCTATAATGACTACCTACAAAATTTTTATTATTACAATAACTTGCTTTTTCATAAATTTGAAATTTTCACTTGGTACCTACATTCATTTTGGTTTCAATTGCCGCTCGAGCAACGAATGTAAAACTACGCGACGTAATTTTAATTCGCGAAGAACGTACATAAAGGAACGCGAGTTACGGGTGTTATAAATTAATAAATCATAGTAAAAATGTCGATCGTTCCAATTTTCGGCCTTCCTGGAGAAGACGCATTATCTCCGTGGAGAAGTCCTCCAATCTTCCACTGGAGCTACTGCAATCCCTGGCACTATTTCTCAAGAGTGGAGCCGACCTTCGACCGCCACGTCCCCAACACCATCACCAAAGAAAAGGGCAGCTTCCAGGTGGTAGTGGATGTTCAGCGCTTCGACCCCAGTGAGATCGTCGTGAAGACGGTCAACGGCGAGATCTGCGTTGAAGGAAGCCACGAGGAAAAAGAAGAAGGACATGCGAAGGTCTCGAGATCGTTTGTGAAGAAATACAAGCTGCCCAAAGACCACGATGCTAATGATGTTAAAGCCACGTTCATGGAGAATGGTATGCTTGTGATTGTTGCTCCAAAAAGGAAGCGATTGGCCAAAGGTGAAAGGATTGTTCCAATCTTATCTTCTGCACAAGCCCAAGAATCCAAAAAAAGCAATGGCAGTCGCAGTTTGCCTATTCCAAAAACATCTCCCTCGCATGCCGAGAAGAAACCATCGAAATCTGTTTCTTGAGTGTTTTACCTACAGTTTCTACGTCGATTTTTATATATTTTTAAATTTACTCATAAGTCATAACTTATTTGCTTTTTACTTACTTACCTACAATTTATTAACTAACATGTTTTGGCAGTGCATCGTTGAAATTATATTTTGTGTCGAAAGAAATTATGTATTTTTTTATTGAATAAAACTCTACTTCGCATTTTAATCATTTCGTTTAATATATCTCTAAGTTGGTATATATTTATGTAATGTATCTTCACAATGCTAACATTAATTTTTGACTTAAGAACTTAGGAGGTTAACAGTAAAAAAAACACTATTTGGCGATAGATACGACAAAACGTAAGTTAATAAATAGTTTTAATGTGAACTAATAAATTAGATTGCGAGAGATTATTGAGATATTGCACGACAACTGATTCAAGCCTTATCAGGGGTCCGAAACGTTGGATATCGCAAGTTCAAACACAAGGATAGGCAGACGACGAACCCCCCAATAACTCGGTCTTGACACACACTTCTTGCCTCATTCACATTCACACATCGTCTCATATATACCCTCTTCTGTTTTTCTGACCCTTGACATGGCCCGATCCAAGTATGTTGTTCACTTGATCGTGCCATCTCTTCTTTGGGCGTCCTTGACTTCTTCTAGCATTCACATCATGTATTCTCCTTAGACTCCTTTCTTCCTTCCACTCTACATGCCTAAACCATCTAAACATCCCTTTCTTTCTTATTCATTACGCTTACATCAGCCGCGCATATTTACGAATCTCCACATTTTTCATTAGGTCATACATACAATGTTTTTTACACACATTCGCCTCAGGGATATCATCTCTACAGAGTTCAGTCTACTTTCATCATTCCCCTGCCATCCTCGATAACCCCAAGTGGTTCGCCACGTTTGATGACTTAGCAGCTGGAATAATTGACAAAAGAAATAAGTACTAAAGTTACAACAAAACTTACAGTAGTTAACCAAGCAAAAATTAACTTTTTAAATATAAGTAGGTAGGTATCAAACTTACAAAACTTATTTTTAGATTTTAATTAAAAGGAATGATGGCGAATTTTCAATGTGTGTGCTGAACTTGGATCTCCTGGACTGGTTTTCCACGGTATCCATGTCCGTGGTGATGGTCATGGGCATCCCGGCTGATGGGCTTATTAACAGGCCCCATCACGTGAATAGGCACCATCCTCTCTCCAAGAACAGCGTCAGGGTTCTTCTTCGGAGCAGTGATGCACAGGATCCCATCAGAAGAAAGGCTGGACACGACGTCGTCCTCGTGATGGTCTTGCGGCAGCTTGTACTTCCTCACGAAATGACGCGAGATGTAGCCATGGTCGTCCTGCTTTTCTTCGTGCTTCCCTTCAACAATGATCAAATCACAAAAAAAATCAAAACAGTCGAAAGCGAAACGAAACTCTTGATTCAAAACGTAAATTTAACCAAAATTCGTGCATAACATAATATTAAAATAATTTAAGTCTAAACTTAAATAAAATTCCCTTTTACCACCAAAACACTCAAAAACGAGAACAGTATAGAAAAAAAATAATAATAATAATACAAAAAATATTATTGCTGTGTAACAGAATGCATAATATTATTAATAACTATTAACAATAACAATATAAAAAGTGAGCAAAACTTCAATGAAACAAATAAAATATTATTTAACATGGTAAAAACATATCTTTGTTTATAAAAAAACTATACATATTTATCATCAAAATGTTGTGCAGTGAAAATTGATTCTACAATATTTTTTTGAATGAGCAATATATAAAGCATTTTTCATTAACTAATTTACACATAAATTGGAGTAATTTTGTACATGCAATAGATTTTTGGTAAACTTGTCAAATTCCGCTGCAGGCAAAAGCTTTTTAAAAAACAATAAAAATAATAAAAATTTCATGAAGAAAACTATTTAAGTCTTTAAGTAAACATGCACAAAAAAAGTTTTTTGGTTGTTAATTTGGGTTATTTTAATAATTTATGCATATTTCCTAACCATCAAACTTAACTTTGAGAATAAATGGAACTTTAATGTATCTTTTACCATCTCCCACCATATGAATCGTTATTTCTTGTGGTAATTAAGTTGAAAACAAGTGCTATTTAAAAATTTATTGCAAATTAAGCGTGCAGCGGAATTTTTTGACGAGTTTTTCATATTTTTTAATAGTCCTTACGTTTAACCTTTACAACGCTGCTCTTTCGACACAATCTTGGTATCCATAATTTTAAAAAGCAGGCATAGTTATTATTCCATCAAAATGAAAATTGATACTTGAATAATTTCTGTAATTTTTTCTAGTAAATGACAAAGCATGGAAGATTTTTTTAGAAACATTATGAATCATTCTACATTTATCTGTCATGATTTAATTTCTTCTTAAACATATTAATAAAGGCACAACATACTGCCAATCTTCAAATACAGATCTGAAGTGACAACAGTTAGCAATATCTGCAGTAAGAATTTTATGTGCAAAATATCGGACCAAATATAATATCAAATTTTATAAATTACTTCATCAGGCTTTTTAACATTAATTCTAATAAAATTTTACAAAATCACATTAATATCTGGCCACGATTCTTATAAAAAATATATAAATAATTCAAATAACAATAACAAAATATTATATCTAAAAATTAAACCTTTGTAAGAAATATTATTGTTCTTGTGACAATAAACGAATGTCATGAAAACTTCAAGTCTTTGTTCATATTCATAAAAATATGGTTTTTAAAAATTATTTTATTATCTACTGGCAAGTCGGTTTAATATTAATGTTTGAACCCTGTTTGCATTAACACAGGCCTTTAATATTCAGTAAACAAACATAGATATACACTAGATGGTTTCTAATTAGCAATGTTTGTGGTTGCACGGTATATACATGCAAATAATTTTTAAAAATATATCTATCTACAAAAGTTCTTTAATGATTGCTTAAAAAATTTGACAGAACTTTGCAATCGAATACGCATGTGTCAGATCTGATCATCTGTGACAATAAAAACATGCTTTTTTGAAAAACAGCGCAATCTGTTGGACAAACATGATTTTTGTTAAAAACAGCGCCACCTGTTGGGCGTAAAAGCAAAAAGCGCTATTGTTTTTCTATCAGCACAGACAGACTTAGCCACAGCAAAGCTTAGCGGGGTACAGCTCGTTTTAAAATAAAGGATTACTAACAACTTGATTCGACGAAAAAAGTTAACTTCTGACAAATCTCTAGAACAAATGATGTTACAATATATATAGACGCATTGCAGAAATCTCAAAGAGGCAAGAAAAAAGTATGTCAACAATAATTGTAGTGCTTTCAATTTCGTAGTTTTAGTATTAAACAGCGTTTGAATTAAGAATTTACTGGAAACTTAAGAGTTTTCCTTACTTGCCACTTTTTAACTTAATTTTGTAAGACCTAGATGTATTGTAACATCATTGCTAGAACCAACATTAATTTCTTTTATAATTGAAAATTATTCTGGCTGGTTTTTGGCGTATTGCTGCGATTTATGGTGCTGCCACACGCAAAGCTCACATCAACAGATAATATAAAGCACAATAGCGCTCGCCATACAATCCCATACAGACCCGACACACGTAATGGTGCTGCCACACGCAAAGCTCACATCAAAAGTTAATGTACAGCGCATCATCTTTTCTACCGACACACGACGCTATCAAATATTTCTTCCTATGGTAGGAGAGGGGGTCAGTTGAATTCGAGAGCGGCCGAGGAACATAATTTCATCTGTCAAAGTGACAACTTTACTTACTGACAGCTTGAGCACGTTTTCGAAATGGATGATACTTGTCGCCTATTGCTGGATCTGTTGGACAGCTCATCCTCAGATGATGATGCCGCCAACTATATAATTATAAATGCTATTAATAAACTTTTTAGATTTTAAACAATCTGCGCGTAAATAGCGCATTTTCACATAACCTGACATAACCTCTCCGTCGAATCAGGAAATTCGCAGTTCGCACGCCGATCGACGAAAGCGACATATAATAAATTATTGTAAAATAAGCTCAAGTCGATTTCCAAAAATGTCGAAGGCAAAGGCGGCAAGGACCAACACCAGGGCAGGGAACGAGAAGAGAGCATGAGAGCTGACGAGAGCAAACCAGATTACCCAGGAAAACAATTGAAAAAAATCAACAAACGAACAAACTAGAAGCTTCTCTATGTAGGTATCAGGCCGTCCAACTTTATCAAAAAACCGAATGATATTACCATATAAACATACTGAGTTAAAAATATGATTAATTTTGAAAGGGCGAAAATTTGTTTACTTCAAATTCAAATATTGATTATATTTATATTTTAAATATATGTTAAGTATGTGTGCCAAATAAAGTTTTTTTTATGTTTCTAAATTTACTAGCACACATGACGATATGAGCTAACATAATAAATAAGAAATGCATTATTAGGCTGCTTATGTCATGGCTGTCAAAGGGAACACGGAACTTAGTCGGTAGCTCCGTAATTAAAATGACCCCCTCTACTTTTTACGGCGGAGAGGGGGGCGCATAACTTTTCAAATATCGCGTCGGGAGCGGTTACGTAAAATAAATTCGGTTAGCGAAGTTCAGAACCACACTTATAGCGCGTTATCTTTTTACGTGTGTCT
This sequence comes from Hesperophylax consimilis, assembly GCF_061612785.1. Lineage (NCBI taxonomy): Eukaryota > Metazoa > Arthropoda > Insecta > Trichoptera > Limnephilidae > Hesperophylax > Hesperophylax consimilis. The sequence continues at coordinate 31,387,918 of NC_142848.1, forward strand.
GTATTGTGCTTTATATTATCTGTTGATGTGAGCTTTGCGTGTGGCAGCAGCTTAAAAAGAAAACGCGCTATAAGTGTGGTTCTGAACTTCGCTAACCGAATTTATTTTATATCGGCGTATTACTCAAAATGCAGCAGCATCTCCTGCAGCAGGCTGTCGATGTGCGCCACACCAAACAGCTTGGCAAACTGGATCTGCTCGATCATCTTCCACGTGATGCTCTGCAGAGCGGGCAGCGTGAGCAGGATCTCCCCGAAGCGCCCCCGCTGGTCATACTGCCGGTCGCTGATGTAGTCCTCCAGGTTTATCTGGATTTGGTAGCGCAGTTGCTTGATGCGGTGCGGTTCATACTTTTGCAATATGGTAGTATGGTTCGTAAGTTCGGAGTTTAGCACTGGGTTAGTATATATTGCAGTATAGTTATTTTGGTTAGTAGTAAAATCCGAAAATAGGTATCTTTAACTGAAAAATCATTTTCTACGGCAAGGCCTGTATTAATAGAGATGACAGTGATATTAGACAATCGAATTTCCCGATTCTTTGACATTGTAGCACTGACTTTCCGAGGAAAATGTCAACGCAATAAGTGTTGAGATTAGGTTGGGTTAAATAATGTTAATTCGTGTGTTTTTATCTTGTACTAGTTGACGTGTACCCGGCTTTACTCTACTTCAAATAAATATAATATCGATGTATTATATATATACATATATAATCCTTCCATAATAAATTCTCTAAATGATAGTGAAAACCATATCAAACTCCCTTGCATAGTTTAGAAAAACTAAGCGTACACACAGACAGACGCGGATAGTAGTGACTTCGTTTTATACCATTTAGTGTTACCAATGTATCGTCACGATTATAAATTTACTAAAAGTTTATCATGAAACGGCCTGTAATCCCGTTTTTAGTTCATTATCTGATCTGATCTGGGATGTTCGCGAACGTTCCAGACTATTCCCGAACATTCCACAATATTACAGAATGTTACGGGATGTTGTGGAATGCTCTCGAATACTGTCGAAAGTTCTCGACTGTTCTAGAAATTTCTAGAGAGCGATACTCACAGCCCTTATTATCTTCAAAAGCACGCCCTTCGGGTAAAACGGGAACCTTCTTCATGTATAGAGGATAGAGGGCTATCATACCCTCGACGGTACCGGGACTCGTTTCGCGGCAAGTTTTAACGGCACACATACTGTACCTTACTTTTATAATATATACCTATATTGATTGTCTGTTATTCTGGACCCTTGCAAACAAGATAAACAAAGATATTTTACATTGAACAAACAAAAAAATCTCCTGGGGCGCTTTTCCCATTAGTCACCTTTTCCTTTGGTAGACATTATTGAAGTGTGACACGCATTGAATAGAGAATAAAAGTATTTTATTTTAATCATTGGGGACACGGCAAAAGTTGAGAAGCACTGCATTAGCTTCAAAACTTCAAACCATCGACGTGTGTCAAGTATCAAGTCGCGTAACTGTTGTTGTCTAGGTCAGGGCAGCGCCCTCTACGAACAAACTAAGTCGTATCGGCAACGTTGCGTCATGACGTCATAATGAAATCCATAATTATATGTAGTTTAATTCATGTAAAAAAACTATCATAATACTTGGAATCACTTTAGTAAGAATGTCGATTGAGCTCTAACCAGAAACCAGGAACATAATCCAGAATTGAAAAATAGCCTGAAATGGCTTTATTCGTGTTTGGTGACCAGATCTGAATTCCAGGTACTATCCCACCTTCCTCTTACCCATCTCCTTCCCGTCCCCGTACCTCCAGTCTCACAAGATGCCATAGTCTCACTGATTCCGGTTAGTAGCAGTTGGGACTCTTGGAGATGCTGTGTGGAGGGTATTTTTGAGGAAAGGAAGGAGAGTAAGTTCTTGGGAGGAAAAAGGTAAATGGGGTGGAAAGGAATCTGGGGGTTAGTGTGTCCAGGAGTGGTCGTATGAATGCAAGGCGATGGATCGAGAGATTCCTGCTAGAGAGGTCGAAATAACTCCCTCGACCATTCTCTTCTGATCCGACTCACTAGACAGGCAAGACCTAGACAAACCTCACTCAATGAACCCGGTCATCCCTGCTAAGTCACCAAATGTAGCGAACCACTTGAGGTGACTTGTGGCAGAGGTGTTGGATATCCAATAAGTTGTTTCCCGGGCGACGATACTTATGTCCCATTTCAGCCTCACAAATTGAAAATATCTAATAAATTAGTATATTGACAATGCCGGGGAACAGTAAAACATAGAAAACTAACAATTTAATATTAGTGTAAAAATAATACACTACGGAGAATAGAGAGGTACCTACCCAACCTTAGGTATATAGAGAGGTACCTACCCAACCTTAGCTAAATAGAGAGGCACCTACCCAACCTTAGCTAAATAGAGACGTACCTACCCAACCTTAACTAAAGAGAGAGGTACCTACCCAACCTTTGCTAAATAGAGAAGTACCTACCCAACCTTAGCTACGTAGGAAATTAGAATATTTTGTTCTTTGTTAGTTTGTACAACATGGGTTAAGTATTTTAAGTAAAATTTGTAAATTAATAAAAAATAAAATAAAATAAAATCTGTAAGTAAAATTTTTCCCCCTATTTTTTCAGGTAAGTAAAATTACCTGAAAAAAAGGGGAGAATTGATTTTTTTCTCATACTTATTGATAGATAATATGCTGAAATGTTTCTATAAAGACTACCTACAAAATTTGATTATTACAATAACCTGATTTCGCATAAATTTGAAATTTCCACGTGGTACATTCATTTTGGTTTCAATTGCCGCTCGAGCAACGAATGTAAAACTACGAGACGTAATTTTAATTCGCGAAGAACTTATATTAAAGATTAAAGGAAAGAGCTGAATAAAAACTAGGAACGCGAATTACGGGTGTTATAAATTAATAATTAATAAAATGTCTATAATTCCATTTTTCGAACTTCATCCAATCATCCAACGGAACTACTACAGTCACTGGAACAACTTATCAAGAGTGGAGCAGACCTTCGACCACCACGTCCCCGACACCATCACCAAAGAAAAGGGCAGCTTCCAGGTGGCCCTGGATGTTCAGCGCTTCGACCCCAGTGAGATCGTCGTGAAGACGGTCAACGGCGAGATCCGCGTTGAAGGAAGCCACGAGGAAAAGGAAGAAGGACATGCGAAGGTCTCGAGATCGTTTGTGAAGAAATACAAGCTGCCCAAAGACCACGATGCTGATGATGTTAAAGCCACGTTCATGGAGAATGGTATGCTTGTGATTGTTGCTCCCAAAAGGAAGCCATTGGCCAAAGGTGAAAGGATTGTTCCAATCTTATCTTCTGCACAAGCCCTAGCCCAAGAATCCAAGAAAAGCAATGGCAGTCACAGTTTGCCTATTCCAAAAACATCTCCCTCGCATGCCGAGAAGAAACCATCGAAATCTGTTTCCTGAGTGTTTTACCTACAGTTTCTACGTCGATTTTTATATATTTTTTTAAATTTACTCGCAACTTATTTGCTTTTTACTTACATACCTACAATTTATTTACTTACGCATGTTTTAGCAGTGCTTCTTTAAAATAATAAATTTTGTGTCTAAAAAATTGATGATTTTTTTTATTAAATAAAGCTCTACTCTTCGCATTTTAATAGTTTTGTTTAATTTATCCCTAAGTTGGTATATATTTGTGTAATGAATCTTCACAATGCTAACATTAATTTTTAACCTCGCTAGGACTACCTATATGGAGGTTAACAATAAAAAAAAAACAATTAAAATAACATTACAAATATCACTATTTGGCGATCGATACGACAATACGTAAGTTAATAATTAGTACGCAAGTTCAAACGCAGGGATAGGCAGACGACGAACCCCCAAATTACTCGGTCTTGACACACACTTCTTGCCTCATTCACATTCACACATCGTCTCATATATACCCTCTTCTGTTTTTCTAACACTTGACATGGCCCGATCCAAGTATGTTGTTCACTTGATCGTGCCATCTCTTCCTTGGGCGTCCTCGACTTATTCTACCATTTACATGATTATTATCCTTAAACTCCTTTCTTCCTTCCACTCTATGTGCCTAAAACATCTAAACATCATTTTTTTCTTATTCATTACGCTTACATCAGCCGCGTATTATTAACGAATCTCCACATTGTTCATTAGGTCATACAATGTTTTAAACACATTCGCCTCAGGGATCTCATTTCTACAGGGTTCAGTCTACTTTCATCCTTTCCCTGCCATCCTCGATAACCCCAAGTGGTTCGCCACGTTTGATGACTTAGCAGGTGTGAGGTTTATTATTATCTTTGTTATGTCAAATTATTCTCTCAAAACTAATTTTGAGAAAATAATATAATTTTTATTGGAATGACTTAACGAGTAAAATTTCAAATTGTAATATTGTCTAAAGCTCTGAAAAAAATAGTTTATATCTCTAACAGCTGAGGCTTGCCCATTATAACCTAGGAAGAAAAAAGTTATTGTATCAAATCACAAAATAATACATTACCTTCTCGTCTCTCCATTATAAAATTTTATATTTATCAAAATAAACTTTTATAAAGAGAGATTGCGTGGAAAACGGGTAAAATGGGAGAAGTTGAAATAATGGTCGTATAAAAACAATAAATTATTTAAGGTTTACAATACCACTTTATTAGAAAATAAGGCAGGAAGATAATTTGTATAAATTATTAATAATTGACAAAAGAAATAAGTACTAAAGTTACAACAAAACTTACAGTAGTTAACCAAGCAAAAAGTAACTTTTTAAAATAAGTAGGTAGGTATCAAACTTACAAAACTTATTTTTAGATTTTAATTAATAGGAATGATGGCGAATTTTCAATGTATGTGCTGAACTTGGATCTCCTGGACTGGTTTTCCACGATGTCCATGTCCGTGGTGATGGTCATGGGCATCCCGGCTGATGGGCTTATTAACAGGCCCCATCACGTGAATAGGCACCATCCTCTCTCCAAGAACAGCGTCAGGGTTCTTCTTCGGAGCAGTGATGCACAGGATCCCATCAGAAGAAAGGCTGGACACCACGTCGTCCTCGTGATGGTCTTGCGGCAGCTTGTACTTCCTCACGAAATGACGCGAGATGTAGCCATGGTCGTCCTGCTTTTCTTCGTGCTTCCCTTCAACAATGATCAAATCCCCAGATGTCTTGACTGTAACCTCGTGAGGAGCGAATTGATGGATGTCCATTGAAATTTGGTATTTATCCTTGTCAGCGGTCACGTTCGTCAGGATGTCGTGGTGCGGAGAAGCTCTGGACATCGCTCGGAATGGCGTGTAGCATTCCCTCGGCAGTAATGGAGCCATGGGCCAGTTCATAATGGAGTGAGGATTGTAAGATTGATACGACATAATTATAATATCACTTGCTTTTTGAAATGTTCACAAAAACCAACGTGGAAACGCACTCCGTACTTACAGCGATACGGAATAATGACAAACAACAAAACGAACCGGAGTCAACAGCGAATTGCAGATCAATAACAAACGGTGTCAGCCGGGCGCCGGGTTTTGTTTCTTCGTTTATTGTGCAGCTGCAATCTGCCACGCTATTGCCATCTGTGGGAGCGTCGCGAAACTGCCCCTTTAGGTGGCAAAATCAAAAATATCAATTTTGCGCAGATAGAAATTTAAAAATATATATATTTTAATTGCAGTTAAGATTCAAAACGAAATCAATTTCAAATAATAATTGATAGGAATGTGTTGAAAATATTCTCAAACAACAAAAATCAGCTGTAACTGACAAGCAATGGAAATGACCTACGACAATACGAATCGCGTGGACCTACGTGCGCGTCGTCATGTTTGTTGACGACGCGACGTGATTGGTTTATTTATGGTGTGCGTGTTATATGTATTTCAGTTGTGACGACAAGCCTATGTAGTAGTATACGCGTTCGGGTTGGAAGTTGCTAGTGTGCATGAATAAAACCCTAGTGTGCGTGAGAATGAATAAGAAAAATCTCGAAAGAGCGGGAATCCAGCAACACGCATGCACGATCTTGACAAAACAAATACTAAGAATAGTAAAATTTTAACCAAAAAGTCATTTCAATGTTATTGTAAATGTTCTTTGTTCACAGTATTACTTTGACTCTTCCACTTTTTCTTTTACTTTACTAGCATAGATTAAAATGTTCTTGCATGGAAATAACACATCCGGGGGTATTTAAACGTATGGCGCGATTCGTTAGCGCAATTCGCTAATACGAACTGTTCTGTGGAGGTTTTATTTCATAGGATTTAAAAGTGATTTGAAGTGCGCAATTTTGAAAGCTTGTGCTCATATCAAATCGAGGGAGAGTTTGAATTTATCTGGAGTAATTCAAGATGTCTCTTTTCCCCATGGTTCTCCGCGCTATGCGACCATCGTCTTGGATGGAACAGCAGCTGAAGATGATGCAACAATTGGAGTCGGCGTTGACATCTTCGTTTCCCCACCATCCGTCATTATACGTTGAGTGGCGCGTCCCTAATGATGAACAGGCCCTTCTGAAGAACTTTGAAGTTGTCGCAAAGAAAAACCAACCCTTCAAACTACAAATGGATGTCAAAAACTTTGCACCAAAGGAAATAACAGTAAAAACCATCGACAGTGACATTATCATTGAAGGAAAACACGAAGAGAATTCAGACGATAAAGGATTTATCTCACGACATTTCGTGAGGAGTTATCGTTTACCTGAGGGACATTATGCGGAAGACGTTGTGTCGACTTTGGAAGATGGCGTTCTAACTATAACAGCTCCAAACAGAATGATCGAAGAAAAGCAAGCTAAAGAAATACCGATTGAAATCAAGGAAAAGGTGGCCGCGGAGGGGGAAGCTAAAGGGTGATTTTATGGCAGACTAGCAGACCAGCAGAGTTCCTACCTATTACAAATAATAAGATATTTATGTGTCTCAAATTTTGAAGATAGTTGTTGTTACAATGATTTTTTCAATGCAAATTGATTGATTTTGAAGTCTGATTAGTTTTTAGTTTTTGTAGATATTTTTGATTTAAGTACCTGTGTTTTTGAAGAGAGTTTTGTTTTCACAATTATTAGTATTATCTCAAATAAATATATACAAAAGAAAAGGAAATTCTTTTATTTTGCTTATGTTTTAAGATTTTTTCATTACACATTTAAAATTTGGTTTGTCTTCTTCTTCTTTCTTCCACTTCTTACGCACTTTATACATTCTGACAGCTTTCAATATCTGAAAAGCAAATTAGGGTGAAAATGAAGGAAAACTAAGAGTCAGACAAAATAACCCTTTGGCTGAAGAATGTTCCGGAAAGGTACAATAAATTGTAGTAAGTACATCCAACATTTTATGACACGGGCTTACTTGTAAAACTAAGCTACCGGTTCACGTTAGGCCTACGTGCTCGGCCAAAATCAGGACGCTGGTTATACGTTGGGCCAGGGTGTTGGGCCGTTTTTAGGCCAATGCCATGGGCCAATTCTGCATTGGCCATTTGATCAAAATTATTGGTACAGCACATTTAATTTTAACTAAATGTGCACCAAAGAGTGACGAAAAAAATCACGCAATAGAAGATGGTGGATGCTGACTATGACAAATGAGGCCAACTTGTGAAAGCTGTTCGCGCTAAGATCCTTTGACGTGTGCACAAAGAACCGACACTAATCAGTTAGACGGCCAACGTTGGCGGTCAATGCATCGCAACAGTCAATATAAGCCAAGTGATCCTGTATATGTTGGGCCAGTACAATGGCCCAATGGTTGGCCCAACGTGCTGGCAGCTTTACATTTATAGAGATTCCAAATCAAAACGTTTTGATGTCACAAAAATGATATATGTACTTACTAACAGGCAATAATGGTTTATAAGCTAATGATAAAGTTTTTGAGTGTTATAATTTTGTTCTTGAAAGCTTTTCAATCTGGATTTATAAATTATAAGTGAAGCTCTTTTTTCCCAAGGATACTTATTTATTTATTTCACGCCTATTATGCAAGTATTTGATACTCATGGTGTGTATTCACGTCACAAAAAACTTGACGCATGCACACGTCACTACTAAAGTAACGAGACCCGCATCGCCACCAATCATTGTCAAATTCTAGAATCGTCAGAACTAAAATGCTTTCATAACCTCACTCGCAATCAAACAGTTGCTGTCGCTGCCATTTTTATATCCTGTCATTCTTATCTGTTTTTTTTTCCTAGCGTTGATTTAAAGCACAAGCATTGTTTCAAAATGTCTGAAACAAATGACGCCATATTCGAGAGCATGCATCGTGCGTTCAGAGACGTCATGCATCTATGCGGATGTTTGTACTTGGATGACTAAAAAGGCACAATGAGCAGAAGAGTTAAATAAAACAATTACATTATTATTTTCAAATAGTAACTTTATTAAGATAATTGGCAATATATTTGAGCATTCAGAACGGTAACATGAGCCTGACGTTCTAAGTGGTCTAACCAACAACTGGGGGTATTAACATTTCTCCGATACAACTTCTATTATACTGTAATAACTATATAATATCATAAAATACATAACTTAGAAAAACCTGGAATGGAGGCACTACGTTCTGACTTTGCAAAATAATACAAAAAACAAGATTTAATAAAAATGGTAATAAGATAATATTTAAAAATTAAATTTAAATCTAACCCTTTGACAGAATTCGTTAACATTTTTGACACCATCGATCTTCGCAATCCGTTTTGAGTCATTAACGTTAAAAGGGGTTAACAATTACATTTAGGAATAAGCAAGTTATCTCTATATTCATTGTACTCGTTTCTAAAGTTGCAAAATAATACAAAAAAAAAAACAACGATGTACAATTATAAAATATAATTTTGATTTTAACCCTTCGACAGCACTTGTCAACATTTTTTACATCAAAATGATCTTCGCAATCCGTTTGAGTAAGTAATGTTAACAGTGAAATTATATAGTATTCATTCCATGCTTAAGGATGATTCCAAAACCAATTTGAAGGTTCGGTCCCAAATTGAATTAAATTAAATTCGTCTGATAATTAAACTAGATTTTAATATTTATAACACTAATGTAAAGTTCTAGGGAATCATCTTAACGTGAAAATATTATTATTTATATAAAAAACTTAATTCAACAATAAATGTGAACGAAACATGTTGCATCTCTAATAACACAATTTTATTAAAAAATAAACATTTTTAATATAATAACTGGCACTGTATGGTACTAAGAAGTATAATTAATTATCTAAAAACATTCAAAATTCTCGTGTGATGCAAAGGTTAATTTTAATTTTTTAACCAGCCGATATTATAGAATTTGATGGCTTTCGTTTAAAAACAGTTAAATTTAATGAAAAATTGATATAATAACCGGCTGTCCCGATAAACCTGTGTACCAATTAATCGGAATCGACTGTATGAAACGTATTCATAATGTTTTCATCACACGGAGAATATTTTATTACAAATCAATCGACACTCATTCAACAACTATAAAAGTAATCATACAATAAAAAAGGATATATTTAAATGGTAACAAAAATCTAAGAAAGAAAAAACATTATTGCAACTGCCAGCCTGTCAGAATATCAGATTAAAAATTAAATACAAAAAAATTACCAAATATTATAACAAAATACTAAAAATATAAATAATATAACATACCTACATTAGGCATGTATGCGTTTTTACTCAATAAAAACAATTGGTTTATTTATTATTTGATTCAAGTCTTTTTGTAATCAAAAGCAATGACATTACCAAAAAGACACGTTACTGTCTCACAAAATTAACAAAAATTTTGGCATGTAACAAACACACTCACATTTCCATTAAATTCTTAATTCAATAATTCTTAATAACGTTGATCAGTTAGATAAGGTTTAAACTGACATTGTTTTCAAAACCAATTTCTTTTGCTCATTTTTATAGCCAAAGTTCTTCAAGCTTCTATTTAAATAACAAGGTTCTAACATCACTTTGAACCTTTTGGAATTGCCATTTTGTTTGTATCTAACTTAGCCTTAGGTTTCAAAGATTGCAAAGACGAATCTCTTGTAAAGTAATCAGATTTTAAAGGAAAATATTTATTTAGAACCTGGCCCTATCTTGGAATGGCATTAATTAGCTGCATGCGTATGGTTCTATCTGCACATTTAGGTATGTTCTACAAAGGTAAGTATACATCCTATTTAAATATTTTCCTCACAAGATTTAATCTCAAAATCAGAAATCGTCTTTGTAAACTTTGACACCTCATATCTCAGAACAAGTTATAGTGAAGTTTGAACCCCGTCCAACCAAAGTGACAGCTCTGACAAAGATAGACAATAAAAGCATATGTTTGTATGAACGAAATAATTATATAACCGGCCAGTGTTTACATACTCAAAAGATACGTTGAATACTACATTCTACATCCAAGAGTGATTTAGATAATACTATGCTTTCTTGCTTACACTAAGACAAATATGGAACGTTGTATGAGACTATCTACTGGCAATAGGTTGTCCTTCTTATACTTGTGTGTCGCTACATTCACTATCTCACTTTCTTTAAAGGCGCTGACAATCTTTGGGACACAATCCAAACAATAGTGTTATTAATTTTTATATAAATTAAATGTTATTCTTTAGATATTACTAGTGTTTGCTGTGTAATGGAAATACTATATCATCACACAACGGCACTTTGGCTTATATTTATGCAATTTGGTTAGCGACAACACATAACCTCACACAACTTGTGACTTTAATTTGTAACGTGTAAATTTAATCTCTATAACGTGTCTAAAAGTTTGTAATGTCATTGATCAACAAAGATTTTTAATTTGAAATTACTAAATGAATAAATATATGTTTCTTATAAGTATATTTACTACGTGGCTTCACATATGTTTTAACATTATTTTTGAACTAAAAAATATGGTAAAAAAACAATATGGATGGCATTTTGACACTCGCGAGTGAATATTTCAAACTCTGAAAACAGACTTTTTGCCTTATAGTTTTAAGATGGTGTGATATAACGTGATATAATGACTAATAGAATAACTAATGGTAATAAACAATAACAAATATTTTTCTAAAAGATTGATAAATAAAGAAAACTAAAAGTAATTTGAAAGTTTGACAAATAAAACTGGCGCCCACACAATGTAACAATGAAATAAGACGATTTCATCATAAAAATAATAAATAGCTCTGAAGATGTAATGAAAAATTTATTTATTTAAACTGTTTCATAAAAATTTAATTATTTATGAAACAATATACAGTTAGAAAATCAATCAAATATAACAGTCATTATTTAGCTTATTCGCTATAGTAATATCAACACAAATTATTGCATAATTGCTCTCAAATAAGACATTATAAACAAATAAAATTGGGAAAATATATGCTAATATCATTAAATCTATATTAACAATAAGGCACTAATTAATGCACTGATTTATTTATTGATTTTATTGCACAATATATAAATATTATTTCTGTGTAAAAAGCATTATTGCAACAAAACAAGATTAAAAATAACTTAAATATTGATAAAAGGTATTCTTAAATACTCAAATTTAAAAAACTCGAAATCGCTCAATAAACATATAGTTTTCTATGATATAACTCATTTACATAATTGCTCTACTCCAAAAAATCTATAATAATTAAATATAAAGCAATATTTTAATAAACAAAACTCACAAACAGCCCATACATAAATATTACATACTGGCAACTTTAAAACCACTTAACAAAAAAAATTCAAAATAGTCAAAAGCGAAACGAAACCCTTAACAAAATGTAAATTTAACCAAAATTCGTGCGTAACATTATATTAAAATAATTTAAGTCCAGACTTAAATAAAATTCCCTTTTACCACCAAAACACGCAATAACGACAACAGTAAAGAAAAAAAACAATAACATTCATACAAAAAATATTATTGCTGTGTAACAGAATGCATAATATTATTAATAACTATTAACAATAACAATATAAAAAGTGAGCAAAACTTCAATGAAACAATTAAAATATTATTTAACACGGTAAAAACATGTCTTTGTTAATAAAAAAACTATACATATTTACTATCAAAATGTTGTGCAGTGAATATTGATTCAACAATATTTTTTTGAATGAGCAATATATATTAAAGCATTTTTCATTAAATAATTTACACATAAATTGGAGTAATTTTGTACATGCGATAGATTTTTGGTAAACTTGTCAAATTCTGCTGCATGCAAAAACTTTTTAAAAAACAATAAAAATTTCATGAAGATAACTATTTAAGTCAGGGGATTAAGTAAACATGCACAAAAAAGTTTTTAGTCAGTTAGTTTGGGTTATTTTAATAATTTATGCATATTTCCTAACCATCAAACTTGACTCTGAGAATAAATGGAACTTTAATGTATCTTTTACCATTTTCCCCGATATGAATAGTTATTTCTTGTGGTAATTAAGTTGAAAACAAGTGCTATTTGAAAATTTTTTTGCAAATTAAGCGTGCAGCGGAATTTTTTAACGAGTTTTTCATATTTTTTAATAGTCCTTACGTTTAACCTTTACAACGCTGCTCTTTCGACACAATCTTGGTATCCATAATTTTAAAAAGCAGGCATAGTTATTATTCCATCAAAATGAAAATTGACACTTGAATAATTTCTTTAATTTTTTCTAGTAAATGACAAAGCATGGAAGATTTTTATAGAAACATTATGAATCATTCTACATTTATCTGTCATGATTTAATTTCATCTTAAACATATATTAATAAAGGCACAACATACTGCCAATCTTCAAATACAGATCTGAAGTGACAACAGTTAGCAATATGTGCAGTAAGAATTTTATGTGCAAAATATCGGACCAAATATAATATCAAATTTTATAAATTACTTCATCAGGCTTTTTAACACTAATTCTAATAAAATTTTACACAATCACATTAATATCTGGCCACGATTCTTATAAAATATATAAATAATTCAAACAACAATAACAAAATATTGCATTTAAAAATTAAACCTTTTTAAGAAATATTATTGTTCTTGTGACAATAAAAGAATGTCATGAAAACATCAAGTCTTTGTTCATATTAATAAAAATATAGTATTAAAAATTATTTTATTAACTACTGGCAAGTCGGTTTAATATTAATACAACCCTGTTTGTATCAACACAGGCTTTTAATATTCAGTAAACAAACATAGATATACACTAGATGGTTTCTAATTAGCAATGTTTGTGGTTGCACGGTATATACATACAAACAACTTTTAAAATTATATCTATCTACAAAAGTTCTTCAATGATTGCTTAGAAATTTTGACATAAGGTTGGATTCGAATTACGCATGTGTCAGATCACCTGTGACAGATAAAAACATGCTTTTTTGAAAAACAGCGCAATCTGTTGGACAAACATGATTTTTGTTAAAAACAGCGCCATTTGATGAACGTAAAAGCAAAACCCGCTTTTGTTTTTCTATCAGCACAGACAGACTTAACCACAGCAACGCTTAGGGTACAGCTAATTTTCAAATAAAGGTTAACTAACAATTTGATTCGCCAAATTAAAAGTCAAATCTGACAAATTACTAGAACAAATGACGTTACAATATATATATAGACGCATTGTAGAAATCTCAAAGAGGCAAGCAAAAAGTGTGTCAACAACTGTCATGCATCACGTAAGGTTTTGTGCTATCTTTAAGTAAATTGCCTTAAAAAAGCGCCAAAATACCCTTGTGTGTGATGAGAATGTATTTTAATTACTCGGTAAACACTATTAGAAGCCAAGGAATAACATTTCATTAAATACGTGCATATTACTTATTTTTTGAATTATTAAAGATAATATAGTTGTTTCCCGAGGAAAATTTTTATGTATCGTAGAAAAATTGCAGGGCTGACTAGAGTAAACGTCTGGGAGCGCAACAGCCAAATTAAGAAATCAGTGCTTTCGCCAACTAAACTTCACTCTTTAAAAGGGTGTAATCACTCTACTAACTGTTTATTTATATGCTTGCGGTAAAACAACATACAAATCAGCAGTAACGAGTATTAACAACAATCACGGTCGTTTGCAAACTGTCATTGCTCTATTATGGCACGACACTGACTTGATCACTTGATACCTCAAAATCTGTCGGGCGCCCAGGCTTGTAACTCTAGTCTGCCTTGAGATGGTATTCAAAGCAACTTTTTCAACTTACATGAACAGCGTTTGAATGAAGAATTTACTGGAAACTTAAGAGTTTTCCTTACTTGCCACTTTTTAACTTAATTTTGTAAGACCTAGGTGTATTGTAACATCATTGCTAGAACCAACATGAATTTCTTTTATAATTGAAAATTATTCTGGCTGGTTTTTGGCGTATTGCTGTAAGTAATACATATTTATATATGTACATACATGCATTGACAAATTGAACAATGATTTGTTGATATATTCAAAAGTTGATGACCTATAAATTGCTGCCAATATCATTTTTGGTGGCAAAAGACGAATAATATTTGGCATAAAATCATTGTTTATTCGGTACTCGTTTAAATACAAGCCATATAGTACTCTCTTTATACTTAAATAACTGCAAACACTGTCACATATATACATAAACAATAATTGCTACCTGAAATGATTAATATGTAACTTGTGAGTTAACCATTTGTAAGTGAAAATTCACTTGTCTTTTCACTAATTAATTATGATTTATTTTAAAGAACATGTTTTATTAATTATTATGTTTAACCGACTCTAACATCACATTTAAATAATATGTGTAATTTTTTTCACATGACGGGCTCTCGAGTATTTGCGAAGCACAGAAACTTGTAATTCTTCCCAGATGAAGAGAACTATTTCTGTTTGTAGCACAGAAAATGTTGATTATTTTTACATGATGATCTCTAATTTCTGTTTGAAGCACCCAAACACCAATTTCCTCTCATGTGATGAGCTCTTGTTTCCGCATTCTTCTCAAGTGACGAGCTCTTGTTTCTGTTGGAAGCACCGAAACTGTAACTTCTCGTCTCCTGATGGATTCTTGTTTCAGTTTAATGCAATTATAATTTCTTCTCACATGATGGACTCAGGCTCCTGCTTGAAGGCGATGAGGCCCCCGTACACTTCGCCCCCCATCTGCATCTGCATGTGGTGCGGGGGCGGCGAGGGCCCTAGTGAGTAGTTGGGCGGGGAGTCGGGGGACAGCTGCGCTGGGTACAGTGGGGAGCCCTGCTCCTGCTCGGTGCCGGGGGCCCCCGCGGCCAAGGCGGGGGACTCGGGGGCGTCCAGGTTACTGGACGTACTGGTGTCGGCTGTCGCACCTACAGAAAGATGAATCATTAAAAATGCTTGGTAAAAAAAGCTGCACGAATGAGACAAAGATAATAACATTCGTAAAAGGTAAAATAATTGAAATTTCTTTTCCGAAACTTGATTCATAGTAGAATTCTTTACATAATTTATTATTAAAATGATAAAAAAACTTTATTACATTGAGTGGTACATTCCGATTATATTTATAACTTTTATTATCTATTAATATTAGATGTTGGCCTTTTTTGACACTTAAATGGATATTTAAAAGGTAGAGTCATCTAAGGCAGAAAAAGCTGTGTAAACTCTACTTGATCGTGCCATGTTTTCCTCAAGCGTAGGCGACTTCTTCTACCTTGAATTATATTCTATTTACACTCCTTTCTATGTTCATCCACTCTGCACCTAACCTAACCCTATGTTTTACGATTGTAGGAGATCCGGAAAGAAAGGAAAGTGATTGAAGTAATTTGTCAATTCAATTCTCATGGGCGTGATGAGCAGCAAACATGTTAAGACAGTATTGTTGTGATATATTTTTGGGATATTATGCCCTGTTGCGTTACCGCCTTCTTTAGACAACATTTCGGACAGTTTCCAGCATCCATCGTCAGATCAAGATAGTGCTAATTCATCATTAAAATTAAATTAAAACTAGTCAAAAGTAGTGAAACGGTGTATTACTCAAAATGGGCGAACCTCCGAGCAGCATCTCCTGCAGCAGGCTGTCGATGTGCGCCACGCCAAACAGCTTGGCGAACTGGATCTGCTCGATCATCTGCCACGTGATGCTCTGCAGCGCGGGCAACGTGAGTAGGATTTCCCCGAAGCGGCCCCGCTGGTCGTACTGCCGGTCGCTGATGTAGTCCTCCAGGTTTATCTGGATTTGGTAGCGCAGTTGCTTGATGCGGTGCGGCTGCGACAGTCCTTTTGCATCTGGAATGGGTTGGTTCGGATTGTAAATTATAATGAATTTAAATATGGTACATCTGGAATGGGTTGGTTGATATACTTAAAATTAATGGTTCTAAATATAGAAAGTGTGGAAAGTGCCGGTTCGGATTTGTTTTAAAGATGGAACGTCTGGGATGGGTGGGTTGGAATTACAGATTTATATGGTTTTAAATATAGAACGTCTGGAATGGGTTTATTCAGATTGCAGAATAAAATGATTTTAAATGTAGAACTAGATCGGATTGTTGAATAAAAGGGTTTTAAAAATAGAAGGTCTGGAGTGTGCTAGTTCGGATTAGTATTAAATATAGAATGTTTGAAGTGGGTTGCTTCAAATTGTTGAAATTAGTTTCAAATATGGAACGTCTGGAATGGGTTGGTATGGATTATAGAAATCAATGGTTTGAAATCCAAAATGTATTGCATCTGGAATTGGTTGATTTGGATTACAGAAATTAAATATAGAACATTTGCATCTGGAATGGGTTTATTCCAATGGCTAAATAAAATACCTATTCAATGGTTTATTCAATTTTTTTGGTTTTAAATAGAGAACTTAAGCATCAGGCATTACTTTGCGAAATTATCCAGTTTAAAAAATACAAAAACAGGCAATTAGTTTTAATATTTATATTTTATTTTATTACAATTATTATTTTGAGACCACACAAGAGTTCTAACTGCACGGAGCAAGTTGGACTATGGCACCGCCAATATTTTGAGGCAGGTGTAAAAAGAAGGAGAAACAAAAAAGGAATTACGGGAAATCATTCTACTTGTTTGGCTTAAGGTTAAACGCAACGCTCGTTGTATTCAACGTGTTCACAGATGGCGTTAATTAATTAATTTTGTTTAAATACGCTTTTGCAAGGTATTGCTTTACAGTATTAAGACAAATTATTTGTTTGCGCCCTCATATACGCAATATGAATATGAATAAATAGTTTTGTCCATATAAAAACTCAATTCTATCGAGAAAGGCATACAAATACAATATTGGATTGAATCATCGGTAAAATATTGTATTTGTATGCCTTTCTCGAAAGATTTAAGTCTTTAAACGAACAAAACTATTGATTCATATTCATATTGCGTATATACAGGCGCATACAAATGATTTGTCTTAATATTGTAAAGCAATACCTTGCAAAAGCATATTTAAACAAAATTAATTAATTAACGCCATCTGTGAACACGTAGAATACAACGAGCGTTGCGTTTAACCTTAAAAAGCTAAGTTCCAATCCAATCAGTTGATTACTGACATCTATTTACAGTGTTTGAAAGTATAATGGTGGTTTCTTCGGTGTGCGTTATAGAGTTTGCAGATAAGCCACATAGATGTCAGTACTAATAATTATAAAAATGGACTCTGAACCCAAATGAAAGCATCTACAAAAATTGAATTTGAATCAATATTGTTTATTTGTATCTTACTTACGCATCAATATTCCACGTAATGCTGCATGAAATACAAAAATCTTATCAATACATATATTATAATAAACCAATCATCTTCTGACAGTTAAGTTCTGGAATTTTAGCAAAAAGTGCTATGGAAGTTTTACTTTACCATATATATTATACTAGCTGACGTGTACCTCACGTTGCTCGACTTTTCTCTACTTTCTATAAATATAATATGCATGTACCATATATATAAACCTTCCGGAAGAAATTCTCTAAATGATAGTGAAAACCCTATAAAAATCCGTTGCATAGTTTAGAAGAACTAAGCGCACAAACAGACAGACGCGGATGGGGACTTTATTATATACTATTAAGAGATTTTGTTATGGCCATATTTCAAAATTATATCGAAGATTGAAGTCAAGTTCATGCTTACAAGAGATGAGATGTTGAACGGAGAGGAGGAAATTTTTAGATAAGGCTTCATAGAAGAGAGGATATTGTTTTGAAAGGAACAAATATCTAGTTTAAAACGTTAAAATTTCTTGATCTTTTTTACTTGTACTATCATGTAGAATCACCTCCCGAAGTTTGTGCACTTTACCCCCAGCACTGTATGTAATTATTACACGATTTGTAAAAGAAAAAGATTTGTAAGAGAAAAATTATGCGATTAAATTTATTTGCACAAACTTTTTTGTGATTCACTCAAAGTTATTAGATTTTTTTCTTTGTGAAATTGGGCCGGATTTGAGTTGTAAAGAGCTCCACACGATTTAAAATCAGATGGCGTCACAATAGTCGCTGTCAATTTCTCAGCAATCGAAAGACGTCGGAAAGGCGGATTTCTGTTCTTTATACTCAGCTAAGAGATATACCTATACCCCACATTTTAGCTTTGACATAAACTAGAGCGAGTGAGATAGCCGCGCAGCGTTCGCTATGAATGTGGTGGATAGGTATATTCCATAGCTAAGGGTAAAGAACGGTAATTCGCCTATTATAGGAGTGTTTATATCTCTCAATTTTTCAAAATCTTTAAAATTTATTAAGGACGGTTTGCTTCAGAGAATTTGAACAATAATTCAAATTTAAAACTTCATAGTTCAAGTTCTGTGAATGATCCGTTATTATTTCTGTTCTGTCAAGTAACTGGCCTATAATGATATAATAACAGAACTTGAATAGGACTTTCACAGAACTCGAAAATGAACATTGAAATTTGATGAATTGTTCAAATTATATGAAATAACTCATCCTAAGTGTATGATTAACCATAATTATATCATACAAATAATCATTTACATTTGGCTTAGAACAATCAATGCTACTGCATTACCCTTTACAGTACCCTTTTCATAAATCTTTGGTATTTTCTCTGTACTGATACTTACTGGGATCGAAGAAGACAATGGCTTTGAGACATGCAAACTCCGTATCATCGATTTGCACGTCTGTCATGGGCTTCACCAGCTCGTCCATGATGCGGGAGCCAACCAGGCTGATATCCAGGTCTGCGGCGATGCGAGGGTCTGCGGGGAAACACAGTGACACTGTTGCCACACACATTACATCACACTAACTGCACTGGGTTACCTAACGTCTATACTCTTCTGCTCCTGCATGATCTCCTGGCATATTCATTTTTTTGGTAGAGGTCATAAATAATAGAAACAAAAGGAGAGATATAGGACGGAAGCGTAATGACTGTCGCCAAGCTACAACCAAACTGCACAGAAAATCAAAGCTAATGAAAGTTATGCGTTTGGTTTGTAGGTGACCCATATCTCGTATTTCTATTATTTATGGTGGAGGTTAAACTAAATTGTGGTTAGGTTGTTGATTTGGGATCTGGAGGCTGCGGTTTTGATCGGTCATGAATTGACTCTAAAAATATGTTTAAATTAATATATTTTTGATTGATTTTAAAACAATTTAAACACTACAGCTATAGAAAGATTGGTCACAGAATTACAATCAAAGTTACTCTGGTATTAAAAAATATTTAAATATAATAGAATAGATTTTGTCTAGTATGGCAGTTAAAGAAAACTGGCCGGAACTGACACTAAATCCATTGAAATCTCTAGTTCTTGTGTTAAATGGCGCCGTAGTTTTCAGTTTTAAAGTAGAATTTTGTATTATTTTGTTACAACCAACTGCTGCGATAATGGTTAAATAAGTCTTTCTTTTGGACCAATTGAAATCTGCGACCAAAAATATGAATATTTCGGGGCAGCTGTTGCACACAATTCAAAAAAATCATCAAATTTCAAAGCTAATTATCAAGTTCTGTGAAAGCTCTTTTCAAGTACATTTCAGTAATAATATAATAACAGAACTTGAACAGAATTTTTACAAAACTTGAAAATCAACTTTGAAATGTGACGAATTGTTCAAATTCTGTGTCTCTTATTGTCCATCTGAACGCGACAAATATTTGAATTGTTTACAGGAACGAAATACTTAACACTTACAGCCTTACTAACGTGGTATAAATATTACCCGGCGCGTAAGCTTCGAACAGTGAAAATCTTGACTTATTACCATGGCGTTTGGTTAAAACGGTCATAAAACACGCTCGAAAATAAATTTACCACACAAACGTTAAACGGGCGTGTAAGAATCTAATTAGTAAGACGATTCAAATAAAGCATATAACCTAATTAAAAGTCATAAATATGGCAATAAACCACATATCTGAAGCGCCAATAATCCAGTCTATGAAAAATCCATTTGTGTCTTTTCGATAACAAAACATTTGATCTATCAAAACCCACGGCCTCCTGATCATAATTAATTGTGCTGACCTTTATCCACTGACCAGTCTTACCACTTTACCAGAGGTGAAACCATAGACAATAGAAACAAATGGAGATATGGCATGGAAGAGTCCCAACTGTCGCCTAGCTATATCCAAACTGCACAGACTATCAAAGCGGCTATGCAATAAAAGTTATGCGTTTGGTGTATAGTTTGAGACAAAGGCGGGGCACGTACTTATAGTGGTTCACGGGCCATGTTTCTCTTGTTTCTATTATCTATGGGTGAAACAAATAAGCCAGGAGTTCTCTGCTTTGGAGGTGTCTGCCATCGATGGTTGGTGATGGAAAGCCGAAACCGCAAGCCTTTGTGACATAAGAATTGTTAATAATATTGCTCATACAAGCGCCGTCGAAAACATAGAAACTGTGTAGGAAGTAAATAGTTATAAAAGTAAAATCCACCCGTGTTAGACCAACCCTACCACAAACCAGAATATAGTTTGAAATGGTTAGTAAACAATATAAAGTGAAATGATTTTTATTAGTAAAACCATCGTTTGAATGAACAAAAAAAAACCTCTCACAAATGTAACATTAGCACCAAATCGAAGAAGTAATAAACAAATCATCAGCATAATTTATTTAATTATAAATAAATTCTCAAAAACGCTAATTAAATTAAACTCAATCAATTGAAACTAATTTAACAGATAGGATGAAACGTCACACAACTATTTTTTGGCAAACATTCCTTGCTTACATCACATTCATAAATCATCTATAAAGATCCTTATGATTTCTGACTCTTGAAATGACCTAAATATACATTTTCGCGTCATATTCTCTTCACACTCTTCTCTTTGTTCACCTGTCCTACATAACCAAACCATTTAAGCGTATCTATCTTAATCTTGTTATTTTGGTCAGTGAGTATTATATTCAATTGATTGTGCATGTGAAATAACTAGAAATTTTAGTCATTAAAAACAGTGATAATTTCACAGTTAATAACACCAGAGCCACACAAATTGTCTATGCATGCACATAAGCACTGCCTACCCTATTTTGCCCGCTTAAAAATGTAAATAATATATATTTTTAAAACTATTGCAAGAAATCAAAAGTATGCAAAATGACGCACTTTCATTTTCAAATGTTGTATTCACTCGACACAAATACGTACATATACACGCGATGCTCATTCAAAAGATGATTCGTTTGTGTTATTGTGTTAAGTGTCGAAAAAGGCACTGCTTTTCGGTACAAACTACGAATGTAGCAATCAGTGCCATCTGTTGGTACCTCTATTAATTAGTACAACTTTACTAAGGAATCATTATCATATTACATTAGCTTTCTTTTATGCAATTGTGCGGTCAACAAATTAAATACGGAAATAAGTATGAATTATTTGGAAATTTAATATGGCTTAGAAAATGTTATATCTGCCTTTACTAGGCAGACTTCGGTGTTGGAAACTCTTTGAAATTAGTAAAAGGTTCTTCTTATAATTGTGTTTATTTACGTTACAATAAACAGGTCTGGATTAAACTACACTGTTCATTACCCGAGGGTAGGTAATTCTCTGGCTCCCGAGAAGCTTGCTCTCTTACAATATAATCTCACAAGTACCTGTTACACCTTAGCCACATCTGACGGACTCTGGAGTAAGCTTTTTGACTAGCGCCATCTATTGATTATATACTCAACCTTATTACCATACATCACAGAAAATTTCAACCAACATCGGCTAAAGCCAGCAACTTAGCCATTATTAGCGAAAACTTTTGTTATATCAATTTATTAATTTGGTGTTTTTCCTACTGCCTATCCTGATTAATAAATATATGCATGCCACGGAATATAATACATATTATATCAATATAAAAGATTTATTTTTATAAATAAACAAGACGCAACAGTCTGCGAAATTAACCCACATAACATATGTAATGATAAAGACTAATTGTCTAGCAGAATTCTAGAGATCACGAGACATCACAACAAGTTGAAATCGCAAAAGTTGTGATGGAAATGAAAAATAATTAGGTATGGAGAGAGATAGCTGCTGCTACAGTAATTTTAATAATTAATGTTGCTGTCAAGTTTTTATTACAAAACGCATTAATTAACGAGGTAAACAAAACTAACAAATACACCATTAAATGGAGCAATGAAGAACCGATAATGGCAGCACACAATGTTATTTTATTGATACTGAGAAATTAAATATTTACAATCGATAAATAAAAGAGGAATAATAAAGACATTATTACATAATAATATCAACTAAATTTTTTAATTTAAACTGAGTTCCAGCTATACACGGTGTTTGGAAAATCGTAGTACAAGCGGGAAATTGATGAATCTACATCACATAGAAAACCTAAAAAAAAAAATTTCAAACTGAGCATTTTCCTTTATTACTTGGAATTTTTTTCTATTATTTCCAACAACAGGATTAAAAAAAGCTGGAGTTTTTGGGGCTGGGTCCACGCTTCGATGCATTTAAAAATACATTAAAAAGCTGATATTAACCACCGTCGAAAATGTAGATTCATCATTTTCCCGCTTGTACTACGAGTTTCTGGACACCGTGTATAATGAGAACCATTTTTTAGAATGATAAATTTTCTTTTAAAATGAACACAGTTACATCTCTTGAGAGGAACATGTGTTCCTCTCAAGAGCCCCAACTTTCCAGAGTCAGTGGGACAATGGCATCCTTAATCGGGGTATGTTATAAGTATGAAGGGAGTGTGGAAGGTACTCAAGCTATTCTATCTGGTCACCAAACACAGTTAAAGCCATTTCAAGTAATGTTTCGATATGAATGGTGGTATAGTCGGAGAAGACCTATTGCACAAGATCTCTAGAATTTTCTTAAATTTTGTTTATTATCTTCTCGATCGCTCACACTATTTTCGTAGTAAGTTACTTGTTTTTCGCAAAATGACTGTAAATTTTTGTAAATTGTACCAACTTACCAGATAATGTGTTTATATATTCATAAAAATAGTATATATGTAATCGTAATACCATAAGTAGTTTCCTCAGAATAGCTACTTTTATTCAGAGAAATGATTTTTTTTAAATATCCGGATATGTTGGCACCCAAGAGGTTAAGTAACCCAAAAAAAGGCGTTAAGGGTAAAAGTAACATACGTTATAATGTAAGTGTTCGTAGATGGCGTACATTTAATTTTTTTAATGAAAATACACTTTTGCAAGTTTTGCTTTAAAAATTGAAGACTAATTATTTGTTTGCACACGTACACACGCAATATGAACACAAATAAATAGTTTTTTTAGTACATAAACTCAATTCTTTCAAGAAAGGCATAAAAATACAATATTGCATTTGTATGCCTTTCTTGAAAGAATTGAGTTTTTAAATGAAGAAAACTATTTATTCATATTCATATTGCGTGTGTATGGTCGCAAACAAATAATTCGTCTTAATAATAATATAAAGATAACTTGTGAAAAGCGTATTTTCATAAAATAATTAAACTTTCGCCATTTATGAACGCGTAGATTTTAACGTGTGTTGCGTTTACCCTAAACAATAATATGTATTAATCTTTTAGTGAAGCAATGATATAAATGCACATAACAGAACAGCATACACTATTAAATTTTATATTGCGTCAATAAAAATACCATTCACACTTTGTAAACCAAACATAATACACAAACATATTAAATTATTATTTCTTTAAATCGTTTTTTAGCAAGGTGGAATAATGCTATATTGTTTGTTAGTCTATAATATTACCACACTAGTTTTATACATTGTATTTATGTCTCTACGTTCTGGCGATAAAATTGTCACAAACGCCGACGGTTTCGCTCAAAGACACTCGAGTTAGACATGAGAAGCTTCATATCCCCCAGTAAGATACAAACGCATGCCAAACTTAAAACTAGAGATTTCCTTAACCAATATGAGAGAAATACACTGAAACTAAACAAGTTTAAGTTTGTGGTGTTTAAAATTCTATCAAATTTGGATATGATTTAAGATTTTCACAGCCAAAAGTATTATTAAAAGGTTTGTTTTTGGGGTATTATGCAGTGTTGCTTTAACAGCATTACAGTGTCCGAAACGTTGGCTAAAGAAGGAAGTAACGTAACACGGCATAATACCCCAAAAATAAATCACTCCATCAAATTTGATGCTCATCGTGATCAAACGGTGATCATTGAACCAAAAACACCGATCACAAGGCTGGAACGATCAAATCGGCATCTTAACTTGTATTAGAACCTTCAAAAATATTTTTATTTTATTTTCAAATACAAATTAATCTAAAAAAAAAACTAAAAAAACATTAAAAACTGATGAGGTCCATTTTATTCAGTAACCCGGCCTTGTGTTCTAAGGACGGTTTGTTTCGGAGAATTTGAACAATTCTTCAAATTTCAAAGTTAATTTTCAAGTTCTGTGAAAGTTCTATTCTAGTTCTGTTATCAGTTCTATCAAGCAACTAGCCTATAATGATAAAATAACAGAACTTGAATACGACTTTCACAGAACCCGAAAATAAGCGTTGAAATTTGATGAATTGTTCAAATTCTCCGAAACAACCAGTCCAGTGGTTTTAATTGAACGCCGATTCTCTCGGCCCATTTCAACTATTTATCAAATTGTAATGAGTTTGAAACACCTCAACTTAAGTATTACAATTCATACCGTCACTCGAATTCAATATCACTGTAAGCGCCAAAATTTTCATTCAGTTGAAAAATGTTTCCGAATTTATAAAATGTGGTAATAGATGGAGTGTTTTTCAAACCACTGGAGACAGATAGATTGTAGAAAAAAAGAAAAAGTTAACTAAAAAAAAAAGTTGCTTGGAAATAGTGGCAGTTACAGCAGTATCGTTTTCCTGTGACGATAGAATTATGTTATTGAATGAATTTTGGAGTACTGAGCCATGTTGCGATTCATTGTCTTTCTTGTGCCAATGTTTCGGAAAGTCTTACAGTGTAGACTATCTCAGTCCATCATCAGGGCAGAAGATGTATGTGTAGTCATGATGGATACCGCAAGGTTGTCAAAAAAGAGCAACATGGCTCAATATGTTTTAAGTCGAACAACATAAAACTATTGACGGTAAGAATCTTAAATCGTGTTTAGTTTAAGCATATTTGCAAACATAGAACATGTAAATACAGGAGAACACTCATTATCAAATCTATGTCATCCAAAACTCTGATTCCTACGCGAATTTTCCTTAAAACGACTGTAACTTGCAGCTCTTGCAGCATGCCTAGCAGCGCTCTTAATGTGGGATCATTTTTTTTCCGATCTAGTTTTAATAATAAGTGTTCTAAATTATAAAATTAATTAAAAATAATATTGGTAGGTGCTTTTCAAGGCACCTTTTGATGAAAAATTTAACCCAATGCATTTGTCTCAAAGACAATAAAGAAGCGAATACATTAACCCATTGAGTACCAAAACCGTCTTTGTTGGGTTAGGCTAGCGTTACAGTTGTTCAAAAATACACATATTTGTGTAAAATTTATCATTTAATAGCTCAATGAAAACTGAAGAAGAATTATTGATCCTTATGTTCAAAATAAAGATATTTAGTACTGAATGGTTTAATATGTAATGAATTTAATTTTGTAAGCAAATTGATTTTCATTAAGAATGGGTTAAACAGAGGTGAGGTTATGTTACCTGCGGTGTTCTTGGTGATGATGCAGTTGTTTCCAAGTAGGAGAATGTCCTTGAGGTGCATGGACCTTCGTGCCAGACCCAGTAGCAAATGTTCCCCTGCGTGTGCTCGAAGTAACGCCACCTGGCAGATAGAAAATCGGTAAAAATAACCCGGCCAAGGAAAATTCACTTATCGCAAAAATGACACTGGATAAAAAGCATTCGGCTAGACCAGGGGGAATCAGAATTTCCACTGATAAGAGCCAAATATTAAGAAAACGAAAGTAAAAATTTTCACAGAGCCGAAATTATACATACATTTTGACTTAATTCGTAAGCAGATTTTATTTTCGAGGACTAAATAGTGATATTACAATGCGAGTTGCCTGTATACTGTCAGATCCGGAAGTGAGGACTTCTGCTAGTCAGAACGCACCAATCAACAGAGCTACTAACTGCTTAAAAATTCTGCATCGACCATCGACATTTGTCGATGGTAGACATTCATCGACATCGACAAAAGTTCATTTGTCACAAAATGTGACTAATGAATTTTTATACTTACGTGTACCTCAAATTTGTGATCTTCTCCGTAACATATTGGTGTATAACCGTCTTACAGAGAAAACAAATAAATAAATTCATTTATTGACAAATCAGAGAAAGAGAAAAGTTTACGCAGACCCCCCACTCCGCGCACCTTGGTTTTTTCCCCTTTCTATGATGGGATGGTGTATCAATTTGGATGTATATGGTGTATTGTGCTCTTCTCATGAGGCTGCAGAGTGGAGATGAAGTTGGAGTTGGAGAGCCGCAAACGCCTATGAAAAGACCTACATGCGCGGCTCACGTCACGCATCTCACCATGCATCTCCTCACGAACATCAACTTTGATAGGGGTTAGGAAGAGAGACGGAGTAGGAGTGGGTATAGGGAACGAGAAGATGTCTAAAATTGGAATTAGAAAAAAAATCAAATGTACCTGATCGTCTAGCTCCAACTCCGTGAAGGCGGGAATGTACTTGGCCCACTCGACCAGGATAAGCAGCTGTTGCTTCATGGACTCGCACACGTCGTTGATGTTCGCCAGCTGCTTGCCGCTCAGGTCGCACTCGCTCATCGCTGCACCCGCTCCCAGCTGCTGTGGGGGCCAATGCGAGGTCAGGTAGGGAAACGCTTGGGACCACTGCCAAGGGTTAGTCAGGCTTACACCGTCAGTCGTAACAAGACAAGACTTGTACAAGTAGGTGGGTTAGTTTAGAGTTTTAGCGGAAATCGTTCAAGATAAAACAAAACTATAGATACCGTCAAAATGTATGAAAGATTAGAAGTTATTTTTATTGTTTTGATCATCTAAAAATTTGTAATTTACTACATTTAATTTTAATATTGATTTTAACCTTTGGAACGCTGAGGTCCCTCGACCTAATACCTCAATAGTGTGCCGAGGGTAAAAATCCCACAAAACAAAATGTATTAATGTCAGACAATTTTTTCGTATACAATGGATACCTTTGAGAAGTTAAAAACCATCTAAAACTACAAATTCCTAAACAGTTCAAACTGGCTGCAACGTCATTATCATTATAACGGTCCTGTGTGTACGTAATTGGAGCAGTCACTTCGGGCCAAGGAGGCACTGATAGTACCCAGCACCTTGAGAATTTTACTAGCACCAGGCGCCGTTTGAAAATGCTACTGGCTGGTAAGACGGCTGTTAACAACGCCGTATTCACAACCAAAAATGTAATTTTGGCGCAAATCTAAAATGGTACATTTTAAATAGAATTGGAAAGTTTATTTGTCAACACACAGATAAATGAAAGTGTCGTTATTATCGTGTATTTTTTTTCTTAAATTTTTCAACAGTGAGAAAAACAGTGAAAATACCAAATAAAATTTCAAAAAGGTGTTATCTAATAATTTTAGATACAAATTTTGTAAACAACTGGGATATCTATTAATCATAATATAAATAGACATACATTATCAAATTTGATAACAACGTACAGGTATGTACATAACTATTTGTGAAGTTTGTATGTTTTCTTTAGAAATGAAGTTATATAATATGTACATACACACAGTGTTCGGAAACCCGTAGTACAAATGGGAAACTGGTGATTCTACATCAAATCTTGCTATTAAAGAGTTGCTGATATAAATATATTGCTGTCAATAATTTTTCTCAATCATTCTTCAGTCTTTGTTCTGATGTGTTCTTCAGATAAAATCCTACACTTATCCATTATTGTGATATTAGATTTGAAGAATTATGAAAAACCAACCCAGTATTCTCATAAAGTTCTTTCAGCAGCCCTTGACGTGATATTTAGAGAACATAGAGAACCCAAAGAAACCTTTTTATTTCAATATGAGCATTTAAAGTATTTTTATATATTTTTTTGCAACGGGTTAAAAAACTTTTGGAATCGGGACTACAATTCGACGCTTTTAAAAAAATATTAAAACAGCTGATATTAACCCCCTAGCGACTAATTTGACCTAAAAAATTCTAACTTTGAACTCGTTTTACTAAAAAACGAAAGCTCAAATCAAAAAAAATTATACAACGACTTGAAATCTGATGTAGATTGGCCTGTTTCCTGCTTGCACAATGAGTTTCCGAACACAGTGTACAAGTGAGGTCATGATTTATTGGTACAAACATATATATATTATACTTAGTGGTGTTATGTTATTCTTTTGAGAAACAAAAATTTGTTCGTACAAGCAGGGCCGGCCCTGAGCCAAATAGCTCCTGGAGCTAATAAAAATCTCAAAGGCGCTGTATTATCAGATCCTTGGCGGCTTAGCAAAACGGCACCCGGAGCGGACTGCTCCAATTGTGCCTGCACAGAGCCGGCCCTGCATACAAACATCATAAATATATAGCATTCTATTCGTAAAAAATTATAAGCGAGCTTTTTTATGATAAACGTTTTCATCTTAAACGATTTCCACTGTTGATAGCTCAGTTGTTAGAGCAGTTGTCTGCAAATGACGCTGAAATCGTTAGCCAAAAAATTTCGAGGGGAAGAGAAAAGAATTGAAAAAGAAGTGTTAATAGTATGTAATGTAAATGAAAAATATTGTTATGAGATAGTAAAATATAGTTTAGTAACAAGATGAGATATATTTAGCAGTATACCTCTAGTGCGTCGACAACTTTTCTTGAAAGCATCTCAGCATTGAGCAGCGACACCACCGATAGTCCATTTCCCTGGGCTGGCTCCTCGTAACTTGGCCTTCTGCAGCTGATTCTGTCCCTCTCGATTTGGACGGCTGAAATAACACGAGACACAAATAAATAATAGAAAACATCTTCTGTCTTCATCGTTTTCATACAAGACATATGAGAGGGAAGACTTTTCGTTGATGACGTATGTAAAACGTCTCTCTGGGACTACAATAGAAGTGATACCATGTTACAAGCGCTAATCATCTTAATGTGGATTTCTGCGTTTAGTTTTGGTGTATAATATTTGCGGAGGAGGTCAGGTTGTTAATTCCACGTGTCTCGACAAAATAATGTCATCAAATATTTATGCTCGACATTTAAATGGATTTGCTGTTTTTGAACGCATTTCAAAATAAAATACTATTTTTGAAAGCAGATGAAATAATACTCTTTCAGATTTTAAAATTAAAATTTTGAAGGCCGACGAATATCTACAGTTTTTATCGTATAAACTGTAATTATTACTTTAGACGAATCTAAAAAACATATTTAATTAGACAAAGGCATTTAAAAATATATTGTCAATATACTTTCTTTTCGCTTCATATAAAAAAATATTATTATAAAATTGGCAATCTTTGAAAAATATTTTTCAAAGTTGTTTCATAGAATTATTTCAAATTTTTTGGGAGCGCCACCAATGGTAAATTTTTAAATGCAAATACAAACCATGGTATTCTCTGTTTCTAACACTGTTTGAATCATATGTCTCACTGTAATACAAAATGAGATAGCATGACTTTAATGAGTCCGTGTCAGGCTTGGAGAAATATCTCCCAAAAATAATCTACGGGTAAAAAAATTCAAGGAAAAGTCCGTTCTGGAAAAAGACCATTATTTTATCAAAAGAATATTTTCACAATGATGTCACATTGTCAATATGAAAACATATCTCAATACAAGCAACATTTGAATATATCAAATTGATTTTTCCTTGAAAATTTGAGGAAAATCCTCGAACAAAACTTTGTTTGTAGTTTATATTTAAATAAATATTTATAGTTTATAGCATTTATTAGTTTAATTAATTGATTTTGTCAATTTTTTCATTGACAAAATCAATTTTACTAATATTTACAACCTAAAAGGTGTTTATAACTGGCAGTAAGCAATAACTGAAATATGCAAATATTATCATGACATGGTGACGTGTCTTGTTTCCTTGCTCTTAAAATAATCAATGAAAATAAAATTGATACTTAAAATTTAATTTGCAATATTTTAATTTGAAGGATATCAAACTTTGTCGTGTGAAAATATTGTAATAAAAAATGTTGGAGGTGTGGTGCACAGTTAGAACATTTACAGACGGTTTGATGGACTATTTGACTAGAGAAAGATAATATTATATTGACGTAAATAAAATATATTATATAACCGTTTTGGTTTACAATTTTTCACATAATGTCCAAGTCATTTTAACACTATACAGGGTGTATCGGCACGTACCCGACAAACTTTAACCAGCTATTCCTTAGCACATTTGGAGTAAAAAATGTTATGGGCACTTTGCTGTCCGGTAACATTTTTTTCCTTTTAAAAACAAAAAATAAATAAAATTTCCACACTCCGTTACTGCCCTCAGTATAGGGGTAAAGTACTTGGCAACGCCGCGCTACTGTCATCTCTTTCACACGTATTCTGTCTCAAGTCCCGTGTGGGCTGTGTTATAAGCAAGTGTGTCGAAAACCATCTTCGCTCTTTCCTACACACTAAATAATAATAGTTAAAAATGAGACGAATGATGCCATACCATTGTTATTGTAAAAGCGCGCCAATACGTAAGTATACAACGAAACTCGAATAAGAATTGCCAGGTGGGTTTTTTAATCGCTTTAATCTGACTTCAAACAATAATTAAACACGTAAAAATTTATTAAAATATATCCAAGTATTATTTAATATAATATTACAGTACACTACTTTGAACCTTCGCAATAAATTTATTTGATTTTAAGTTTAGTTTGTAGAACTCCATTTCAATTTAGAGATTTTTTAATTTTTAACAGTCTTATTATTAAATTTATAAAAACAGTGTGTTTATAAACAACTTCTGCTAGTTGTAATTATTATTACGCGTGACAGCTGTTTCACCTTCTGACGGCATTATCAAACTGTGGTGAAGCCACTTACAGACGACGTAAGTGATAACTTTCTATTTTTATTATCCTGGCTTTATTGATTTCCGAGTAAATTGTCGTAAATTATTATTTGCTAATTCCTATTATTGCATTGTTTAAAATTTCACTTAATGTCGTTGGTATTTCCAACTGATGACTCAGGGGTTTATTTCCCTGAATAATTAAGTATTTTGGGGTCTAATTATCATGCATTTCATTACATCCGATATATCTACACAATTTTTATGTTGAATTGGGGAAAGTTTTATGGCTAAGGGAAGGAGTGGAAGGTGAGGAAGTACCTGGATATTCAGATCTGGTCACCAAATACGGCTAGTCATTTCAAGCAAAGTTTAAATTCTAAACCTGGATATTCAGATCTGGTCACCAAATACGGCTAGTCATTTCAAGCAACGTTTAAATTCTAAACCTGGATATTCAGATCTGGTCACCAAATACGGCTAGTCATTTCAAGCAACGTTTAAATTCTGAACCTGGATATTCAGATCTGGTCACCAAATACGGCTAGTTATTTCAAGCATTGCTTAAATTCTAAACCTGGATATTCAGATCTGGTCACCAAATACGGCTAGTCATTTCAAGCAACGTTTAAATTCTAAACCTGGATATTCAGATCTGGTCACCAAATACGGCTAGTCATTTCAAGCAACGTTTAAATTCTGAACCTGGATATTCAGATCTGGTCACCAAATACGGCTAGTCATTTCAAGCAACGTTTAAATTCTGAATTAATTAATCAATTACGAATTACTGATGACTCAGGGGTTTATTTCCCTGAATAAGTAAGTATTTTGGGGTCTAATTATCATGCATTTCATTACATCCGATATATCTACACAATTTTTATGTTGAATTGGGGAAAGTTTTATGGCTAAGGGAAGGAGTGGAAGGTGAGGAAGTACCTGGATATTCAGATCTGGTCACCAAATACGGCTAATCATTTCAAGCAACGTTTAAATTCTGAATTAATTAATCAATTACGAAAAAGCGTGGGGTTAAGAATATTTTTTTAAATTATAGTTGTAATTTATTGTCGATTTTTTTTTAAATTTGCGATATTTTAAATAAAATTTAATAATTATTATGTAAATAAATTAGCAATCTGGCAGCATTCATTTGCAGGTGGTCAATCCAATGCAGTCATGACGTTTGTGTGAGTGCTTTCCTTTGTGTGAGTGTGTTGCGCAGCAGTTTTATATGAACCGTTTTTTGATTCATCGGGATTGTTTTTAAAACTATACATTCTTTGTACCTTCAAATAAGTGGAAATAAACTTAAGTGTGTCAAGCTGCTCGTTATATTCCGGTAATTCTGGAAAGCTTTTAACATAAGCAATAATATTCATAAATCACATTCCGCGAAGTTGTAAATAACTAAATGTATTAAAAAATATACGTTGTAGGATAGCCTAGCAAGTAATATTTTGACAGAGCACTTACGGTTATTTAAAAAACAACGGCGCTGTTCAAATAGTCCAATTATTATAATTGATAAGTACCTAAGTGAGGAAAATTGTTTTTAAAAGTGCTCAGAATTATTGGACTTCGATTATAAATTCAGGAAATCTACTAATTAGTTTCTTAGTTTCAAAATTAGACTATTTAATACGTGAAACGCGTAAGAGGTGAAACCAGAGCATTCCAGAAGTGAAACAATTTAGATACAAAAATAAAACTGATGTGTACAATACAAGAAGACAATCAGTGATTCGCATACGAAAAATGTGAATAATCATTATTGTTAAATAAAATATTTATTTTCTGGTACTGGATTATGTAATACGGGCTTTGTTCGCAGCGACACGTGAGCAGTTGCGACGTTGCTTTCAAATATTGACAAAGGATAAAACAGTGGTGACATGTGGTGAAAATATGTTTAATTAATTTTTTATTAAAAAAAAACGTTACCGGACAGCAAAGTGCACATAACATTTTTTACTCCAAATGTGCTAAGGAATAGCTGGTTAAAGTTTGTCGGGTTAGTGCCGATACACCCTGTATGGTCGGGCATTTTACCGCCAAATTGGGGGCGAAGCGCGGGTGTTTTTTTAAATTTTAGCGCCAAAATTAGACTTTCCGCAAAATATTCATATCTTATGATCTATTTGATATTTTTCTATGAAACTTTCAGTGTTTTACTTTAAAATGATGTCTCTATTTATTTACTTAGCAATGTATGTGTAATTCCTTTTTTATGAACAAAAACTTTCTACTTTATTGGGAATCAAAGAAAAAACAGTATTTCACAATCGAAATAACATATCGACATTTATTCATACAAAACTACAAGATTATTTAGAAATTTTCAATACAAATAAAAAACTATAATCTAATGGTGCTTCAATGTGTGATAGCGTTCAAAACACTTTCCTTAATGCAGGGGCACATTGCAAAACTTGCACATGTACCGCGTTTCACTGCGTAGTTTGTGAGCGGAACATACGCGACAACGATTTTATTATTTTTAATTTTTTTGTTGTGCTTCAAACTTATTGTATTGACAGGTAGATAGATCGGGTACCACCGACAATAGAAAACACATGACCCCGCACCCATTTAGAACCCCTTGTTTACAAGTTTCCCGCTTCTTACCGCTTTGCGCAACAAAACGTCTCCCGCGTCTTACTGTAAAAAGGCTTACTATAAGTAACATATATAGAAGCCAAAGGGGGTTAATTATATAAATAAATAACCGAGGTATCGCCGCGGTGAATCAAATGGCTTTAACCGTGTTTATTCGATCTGAATAGGTAAGTACTTCCCCACCTTTCTCTTTCCTTTCAGCCTCTCAACCTGCAGCCGCCATAGTCCCGCTGGCTTTAGGCATTTCGAACTCTTGTGTAGTATTCACATTTAAAAAAGCCTGGGGAGGACCTTCGTCCGGTAGTGGATAAAAATAACTCGATGAAGAAGATGTGAAAAGTATTTGAAGTGTTGTTTCATTGTACGAAAGAATATTTTTGCAAGGTAAATATTACGTCTAAGCAGTATTGTGCCTAGAAGCAAATAAATAATAATCTCATTGTTGGGAAGAATTCAAGGCTGTTCCGATAGCTAGATGGGTTTATTTTATTTATCTTTGTATATATACATTATTTATTTAGTAAATGACAATAGTCTCCCAGAGCATTCATTGGTATTAACAATGATACAGCTAGGTTAACTCCGTGATTCCATAGGTAATAATACAAGCAATTGAGATGGGTCTTGAATAATCATCAGTATGAAGTTGTGTGCACAAAAGTGTTGCCAACGCTGTTTACCCATTTATTTCTGCCTACACACCAAACGCATAACTTTAAGGCCCTTCGTTCACAGAGGTACTTACAAGCAGAGATGTGCAAAATGGGTACCCAAAACCATTTGAAATGCAAAATGGAAATGGGTCAAAACTTTTCCATTTGAAAATGCAAAATGCAAAATGGTTTTTAGAAAAGCATTTCAAATGCAAAATACCTATTTTCAAAATGCATTGCAAATGCAAAATGGTTTCTCAGGTCAAACAATTAAAATAATTATAGAATTTTGAAACAATTTTGTCATTTAATAATGGACATCAATGTAGAACAAACATATTACATGATGGTAAATCCAAAAACACCACGACTACAGATTATGAAACTACAAAAAATTTGCGCAGGACTAATGTTGCCAACGTAAAAACATAGAAACTGCTATCTAACATTTAAAATTACAGCGTCATGGCCCCATGTTCAGTATTTTTTGTAATGGTATCACTCGATGCCAGGGCTCATGCAAGGGAGCAACTTGACAAATGTAAATTATCTCTCATAGCGAGGTTGAGGACCGACTGATATTTGGGGCTTATGAAAAAAAGATGAGTGGAGATAGTAGGAAGAATGTTGCAAAAAAGCATTTAAAATGGAAAATATATTGAGAAAAGCATTTAAAATGCAAAATGCAAAATGGTTTTTAGAAAAGCATTTAAAATGCAAAATGGAAAATACCCATTATGCATTTCCATTTGAAATGGATTTATTTGAAATAAAGCACATCTCTGCTTACAAGCTACGTGACTGTGATGCAGTTACTACGATTACTACTACACAAGTAGCCTACCGATATGCTACTCTTTAAAGCCGGTTTCCGTGCACGGCGCTACCCGAATTACACTGAACTATGTGCAGCCGTGGAATTAATGCGATGTCAAGTGACTCTAGACACTTATAATGTTCTTCTTTATATTTACAAGCATAAAAACAATCTATGATAATATTTTGGGTTTACCCATACAACGAAATAAAAGTTAATTGCAGGGCATTATTCGCCGCCAAGGAACTACATGAGAATGATGTAAAATGGACGTTTTTTTCCAATCTCAATCCTAAATTCTTTCTAACGTATTTTGGTAAATTGTAATTATATAAACATGCCATGGTTCGTGTTGAGAGCAATAGGCAAAATACAATGAGTAGTTGATGAATTAATGCACACCAGTTTTGCACAACACTACTACACTTACACTGGAGTGGTGTGATTTAATTAACTAGCGACAGAGCTGAGGTTAGAACCGGATTATAAAAAAATTAAAAATAAAATGAACTTGACTATCTTAAATAATTTAGCTAATTAGAATCACGATTACATATCATTCCATTATTATATAAAAAAATCTCTTCATTTTATATGTACATCAAATTTTTTTCTTATCATATGAGTATGTTAAGTTTTATTTTTTTCACCCTTTACACACGAGTGTTAGACTCTCGTAAAGGTAAATACATTTTAATTATAATTTGAAATATGTACTTATTATGTTAATTTAAATAATTATCTTGAAAGTTGTAGTAAATAAATAAATTAAAAAAATGATACGAACTAAAAAAAAATATATATTTTTTTCCACTTCCAGAACAAATTAAGGCGATGCACTACGTCGTGTAATATTTTAAATTGAGCCGCTGTCAATAACAACCCTTACGTAGATGGCGATAAGGTTTAAATTCCCGCTTAGCACCATCCGTCTGTTTTGATTTATGTAAGAAAAAAACATGGCCAAAAAGTGCCTTTTATTTTATTTTGTGGATGTTCATGCATAAATATTTACTTTTTTTTCGATCATTTTATAAATAACTTAATTTGCCACATTATAAAATAAAATCATAACCGAAAATGGGTTCGTAAGTAGGAGATTTTGAACTTTAAAGCAGTTTTCATAGGCCTTATACATTATTTTTTTCTGGGCTTATAAAAAGACTTATTTAAAAAATACTCGATTATTTCAAAGGCCAAGATGTATTCTACTCACAGTATTTAATTAAAGCATCTGAAACAAGTCTAGGCGACAAAATTTTCAAACCAAAAACACATGATTTTGCATTACTACGTATGGCATCGCCTTAAACATTCAAATCATGTTCGGACATCAAACCCGTAATTACATCGTGGCGCAACACTAGCAAAATAGTATGGCGGATACTCACGAGCGACGCGTATGCTACGCGCACAAAACTCGAGTCGCTTTCAAGTATATCCGTGTACGAATAGCCTAATTATATAGATGATTTGATTGTCCGTGCAGTTTAATCGTAGCTCGGCAAAGTTGACATTGGTTAGATTACAAATTACTGTTATTATTGTGGTTAAAATAATACAATGAATTTAAGTGAATGAACCGATGACATTCAGGAAAGGACACTTTAAAACAAAACTCTACACAAAATAAATTAAAAAATACTAGTTAATCGTGGGATAGAAAACGGCCATTTACACTCGTGCAGCAAAAATAAATGATAATGCATGACGATGTTCTGATTGATGACTTCTTCTCCTAATATAAGAAAAAAAGTTATTTAGTTTTAAAGTTGAAAACTGACAAAGTCACCCCATTTTATAGTGCCTAGAGTAGATTTTCTTTTCAAGTAAATGGGGGTTTCTTCGAATTTCGTTCAGGAGAAAAACATCTAGCTATGTTTAGTAACTAGATAAGAATATATGCTATGGTCTCACTGTTTTCTGATACAGGGTTTTCCAATAAGAGGTGTTATTTAGAATAGCCCGCTATTTCGGTAGATGTTACTTTTGAAGCTGTCATTTTTTGACATTTGACAAGTAGAAACTACGCCATTAATAATAATGGAACGATACACGCTTCAACAACGCATTGAAATTATTAAAATTCACTTGAGTGAATCAAATGCAAATCATCTTGAGTGACGAGGCCCATTTCCACCTCGGTGGCTTCGTAAACAAGCAAAATTGTCGCATCTGGGGCTCGGAAAACACAAGAGTTATTGTTGAAAAGCCTCTCTATCCTCAACGTGTGACTGTTTGGTGCGGTTTATGGTCCGGCGGGGTCATTGGATCTTAATTTTTCTAAAATGAGGCTGGAGCAACAGTTCCGGTGAATGGATTGCGCTATCGGGAGATGATTAATGATTTTTATGGCCGGAATTGGATGGTATTGATCTGGACAACGTTTACTTTCAACAAGACGGCGCTACGTGCCACACAAGCAACGAAACCATTGATCTTTTGATTGAATATCAAAATAACACCTCTTATTGGAAAACACTGTAGTAGCGATTTTTTTTTAACCGTCTGGAACCAGTAAGAACTAAGGCATCCTTAATTGGGGTATGTTGTGAGGCTGAATGTAATAGGGAGCGGAAGGAGATGGGGAAGAGGAAGGTGGGTGAGCACCGGACTATTCACATCTAGTTACCAAACACGGCTAAAGCCATTTCAAGCAACGTTTCGAATCTAAATTGTGGTCTTACACCAGGGCGACACTGAGAGTATCTTCCACTCTGGAACGTGCAACAATTATACTATATATTATTTAAAATTAATAAATTGTGAAATAACACAAACTCATTAAATTAAATTTACTTGCGCACGCCGGGATTTGCATCCGCGACCTTCGGATTGCTAGTCGAGGGCCTCAACCCTCGACCACGGAGGTTAAATAGCACGAAAAACATCACATAAAAATAAATCGCCTTAAGCTATAATGTAGGTTGAGAGTTATTATGTATAACTGCATTATTACTTCACGTGAATTTTGCCAATTTTTTGACCTTTCCGAAAATTGCAAAAAATGGCGGCTAATAAAATGATTGAAAAAAATACATTTTAATGCTGCAAATTTTATTAAAGATGATAACATATTAAGATAAGGATAATTACGATAAAAAAAGTATGTTAATGACGAGTGTTGAATTAATGACTGATTTTGATTGAATAATTTCCAGCGTTTTGAAATAGGCAAGGAGAATTTTTTTACAGCCCAACAAAAGTCACATCACTCGAGACATTGCGAAGATATAGGTACCTTATTAAATATTTGGAAACTTTTTAAGGCGATGCACTACGTCATGTAATATTTTAAATTGAGCCGCTATCAATAATAACCCTTACGTAGATGGCGATAAGGTTTAAATTCTTTGATTTATGCAAGAAAAAAACATGGCCAAAAAGTGCCTTTTATTTTATTTTGTGGATGTTCAGGCATAAATATTTAATTTTTTTTCGATCATTTTATAAATAACTTAATTTGCCACATTATACAATAAAACCATAACCGAAAATGGGTTCGTAAGTAGGAGATTTTGAACTTTAAAGCAGTTTTCATAGGCCTTATACATAATTTTTTTCTGGGTTTATAAAAAGACTTATGTAAAAAATACTCGATTATTTCAAAGGCCAAGATGTATTCTACTTGCAGTATTTAATTAAAGCATCTGAAACATTTCTAGGCGACCAAATTTTCAAACCAAAAACACATGATTTTGCATTACTACGTAGCCTTTTATTGACTTCGTTAGGCACAAATAATATTTATATTACGCTGGGAGAAGCGTACCCGGTGTTATAAATGGTTTGGAGTAAGGTTTTGAGGTTGTACTCTACTTGTGAATTCTAGTGTACCTGAAAACAGGGACTACTTTTAAGGTAGAAGTAATATTATCATAAGGAAGGGTTTTTTCACGGAATTTAAAAGCAAATTTTCACTGAACGCAGTTGGCGCTAACAAAAAATTGCCCAAAGAAGCGAAGCTAGCAGTCCACAATGGAGTGCTGGTACCTACCCTGATGTACGGAAGTGAGGCATGGAACTGATAGAGAAAGGATGAAAGTAGACTGAACGCTGTAGAAATGAGATTCCTGAGGCGTATGTGCGGTAAAACCATGTACGATCGTGTGAGAAATGTGGAGATCCGCAAAGAGTGCGAAGCTGATGTAAGCGTAATGCGTAAGATCAAGAAAGGGACGCTTAGATGGTTTGGGCATGTAGAGCGAATGAGCGAAGAAAGGAGTGTAAGGAGAATATAGATAGATTTAAAAGTAGAAAAAAAAACATTACGAAGGTTTTTCTTTTGTTTTCGGAAATGAATGAATGCAAATCTCTGCAGCGGAAATTAACCCACTTTCCCGATATCCGATCGAGCTGAAATTCGGCAGATATACTCGTTGTCGATGACAACGCATTATATTAACTTTTGGAGGCAATCACGCACACACACAAGGACATATACGCATTTCTCTGAAATCGGATGATAAAGCGACAGTCAATATACGAAATAAATATAGGTCCTACCCAATCTGGATTGGGCTCAGTTTTTAACGCGGTTGACTTCAATCCCTGGGGAGAAAGGTTCAATCCTCAGTTAAAAAAATTAAATACATCTCTATTAATAAAAATTGATGTATTATAGAAAAAATACTTTGTTTTGCAGATGCTGTTTCTCAGCGACGTTTCGCAAGGACATCCATGCGGAAATAATAATAAATAATAATAATGTTTATCTCAGCTGGGCAGAGCGGTGTGTGCAATGCTCTGCCTGCCATAAAAGTTTACATTTAAGTTAATACATACATAACAAAAAAATCAATAAAGAAATAAATATTAATAATAAAAAATGAATACATTGATGAGCACATTAAGACTTTATTTATTTATTTTGTAAGAAACAAACAGCTTTTATATAATATACAATGATAGATATAAATACACAAGTTAACTGAAGTCAAGCCACAGAAGTTTCTTATGTTAAAGTGCATTAGAAATGAAGTTTTAGTATCTTAAAATTAATTTGGTGTTAAAGGAAGGGGAGAGGAAGAGGAAAATAGGAAGAGGATAGGAGATGCTGCCGAAACATTCCATACTGTCATATTAATAATCGATCGTACGCATTACTTCATATCGATATTTCTTTAGGTTATTACCAAAAATGTCAATGCTGTAAAATTTTGTATTAGGTATATTGTGCACATATACGAGGAATTGGGGAATTTTTTCGAATGTTTGTTCTACACGAGGGTAGATAAAATAAATCAGATTGTCGGGTTGATATAGACGGAATATGAAGATTTATTAAATTGGTAAGTTCTGGTGAGTCCAAACCATTATTTAGGCTTTTAAATAATAAGATGTTTTAAATAATAAGACTTTTATGGTGGCTTGAGTGAAATTCTCTATCTCTGGTGTAGAACTACCCTAACAATGTGTATGAACCAATACACGTTGTTAGGGTAGGGTACCAATACACCAGAATCTACCGTTTACGCTGGTACAAAATATTGTCTTATTCGTTTTATTACGTTATTTATCATCGTAGGTATTTCGGATAAAACATGATATTTATTCCAAATTGTTATCATCATTTTACAACCATGATAGCTATAAAACAGATTATCGTATCTGATTTAAATAATACAACATGCCATTCATTTAATATGCCCCACAAAAATAAAAATTACGATATTAACTTTAATAAAAAAAAATCCAGTTATGCTAAAGTTTTATGATGGGAAGTAGTTCTGACGAAGTAACGATAAAATTATTTACCTTCTGATAGCCCCAAGGACGGGAAAGGTGTTTAAATCAATTTTAAATGTGAGCAAAATAACTGTAAAATTAATTTTACAATGGGCATTTAAAAAATATTAAAAAACTATTACATTTATTAAAAAAAATTGTATCAGGCCTATAAGAAAATGCTTTGAAGTGTACGAACCCCTTTTCCGACATGCGTTTTATCATATATTAGGGCAAATAAAAACCAAGCGTTTTGGCGAATTTTTTACAGGAATTTCAATCTTATCGTCATCTGCGTAAGGAGTACGTGATTTCGTTAAAATTTCACGAATTGAATCCCCTTCTCGCAATTTTATTTCCATTATGAGTTATCGAGCTTTGAAACGTGCGTGTACATAACTGTCACAAAAATTAAACCAGATGCCATATGTTTCTATTCTATTTTTTTAATGTGAATATCGCACAAGAGTACCAACTAACCGGAGTCAGTGCCTGGATATTCGGTAACCGGGGAACTCAGGATAGTGGAAATTCAACACAATCTTGAAAAGTGATATAAAGTCATGAAAAC
Organism: Hesperophylax consimilis; assembly: GCF_061612785.1. Taxonomy (NCBI): domain Eukaryota; kingdom Metazoa; phylum Arthropoda; class Insecta; order Trichoptera; family Limnephilidae; genus Hesperophylax; species Hesperophylax consimilis. The sequence goes on from NC_142848.1 coordinate 31,429,791, forward strand.
TAGGTTAAATAGATTATGTTAGGTAAGGTTAATAGGTAATTTTTTATCACTTTTCAAGAGTATGTTGAATTGCCATGGAGCCGAATATTCAGCTCTGGTCACCAAACATGGCTAAAGCAATTTCAAGCAACAACGTTTCGGTTTTAATGGTAGTCTTTCAGGGAGTGTCTAGCACTGCGTGAAATCGTGCGTTTTCTCAAATATCTATTAATAATTTATTATCTAGTATTAGATTAAATGTCCCGTAAGTGGTAAGTATTTGACCTTTCAAAAAGAAAACATTGTTAACGGGTAAGAATTCCACTCTAATCACAACTGCAGATATAATTCATAAAACATTCAGGTATAAAATGTTAACATACGATATCATACAGAAATGCAATCTGACCTGCATCAATTATAGACATGAATGAAGAATTCGGTTTGCGTAGATAGCAGACGAACGTCTGTATGAATGTAAATAAATTAGAATGGTACAATGGTAAGTCATACAGATCTAAAACAGGTAAGATTTCAAATATAGATCATTTATACACCGACAACAAAGAACAGGTAAATTTAATCAATAAACACAGCCTTGTCCTAGTGAGGTTAAAAATTCTAACGTAATAATATACAATATATTTTTTAATTTTTTTTTTAAAAGAAAGACAAACATTTCCGGGTTACGAATAACCTGACAATATTTGAAAATCTCCTACTACCACCACAGTAAGGTGAAAATTTTGCTTGTGTTGTGATGGAGGACTTAGCCAGCCGAGGAATTGAACACACTACGCCTGGGTGGGACCCAAACGCGATGTCAACTTAGCCACCGACCATATAAAGAAACAATTAATGCGTGTACAATGTGCGTGCCACTAAAACTCAGAAACGAGTCCCGGTACGATCAAAGGAGATATACGGTGTGGTAGACCTCTATCCTTCATCCATGAAGAAGGTTCACATTTTTACCTAAAGGGCGTGCTTTTGAAGATATAAGAGCTGGAAGTTTCGCCCTCTAGAAATTACTAGAACAGTCCAGAACATTCGAGAGTATTCGAGAGCATTCCACAACATTCCAGAACATCCCGAAACATTCCGGAATGTGAATGGAATGTTCGGGAATATTCTGGAAAATAACAGATCATAATGAACTAAAAGCGGTATTACAGGCCGTTTCTTGATAAACTTTTAGTAAATTCATAATCGTGACAATACATTGGTAACACCAAATGGTGTAAAACGAAGTCACTATCCGTGTCTGTCTGTTTGTGCGTTTAGTTCTTCTAAACTATGCGACGGAATTTGATAGGGTTTTCAGTATCATTTAGAGAATTTCTTCCGGAAGGTTTATATATTTAATATACGGATATTATATTTATTGAAAGTAGAGAAAACGTCGAGTAACGCCGGGTACACGTAAGCTAGTTTCCTATAAAATTTCAGCCATTACATTACAGAAAAAAACTCGTAGATGGTGAGCTCGAGCGTTATGAAAATTGCACAGCTAGCTAGGAACTAGCCTCATTGATCCCTTCGTCACCGCTGCATAGTCCCTTGTCACATGTAATATATACGATTCGTTGTTGAATTCAACAGCTCGGCTGTGGAACGGTTTTCCGGCCTATGTGTTTTCTCCTTCCTACAACATGGGTTTGTTCAAGATCAAGGTCTGTTCATATTCACTCCTTTTCCCGAAAAACACCCTCCACACAGCATCCCAAAAAGTGAGATAGACCTTGATTTTCCTCAGGGTCTCATGTGTGGAGTCAATGCAACAAAAGCTCTAACTAACTTACTAACCATCACGCCGTTTCCCGCAGGGGAAGACATAGACACGGAGATCGGACCGCCAAACAACTCGGTCTTGGCACACGCTCCTTGCCTCATTCACATTCATACATCGTCTCATACATACTCTTCTATTATTCTGACTCTTGACATCTTGACAGTATTGATTCACTTGGTCGTGTAACGTTTTTCTCGGACGTCCCCGACTTTACCTTTAGGCCATTTTTAAATACATCAATTTGAATTTCGATTGTTTTCTTGATTAAATGAATGAAATGGAATCTCGGAAGTGGAAATAAACCCACTTCCCGGCATCTCGGAACTCAGCAGATAGACTCGTTGCCGATGATGCCGATTTTGGTGGCACTCACTCATACACACGCATTTCTCTCAAATTGGATGACATCATAGACATATGAATATTAGTAGACCTGCCCTAAGTGATTAAAAGCGTATTATCCCCACTCCCCATACCGGTTCCATTGGAGCCGGCTGTGCTCGCGTATGGCCTCAAGTGAATTTAGAAAACGTGACGTCATCATTCTTGTGCGAACTATGGTCGAGGCATCATCGGTTCATTTTACGAAATAACACGGCAAAATGTTGACTTGTACTATGAAAACTTGTAAAAATAGATGTGAAAAAGAGAATAAACCCAATTGTCGTATTACATTCCATATATAAGCATTATTTTACTTTATTTTAAGCATATTCACATCGTATAATATGAATCAGTTGTTACTATCACATCGAGAAACGTCTGGACGCGAAACACAAAGCTGGTTGGTTGCTGGGAAGTAAATTATGAACATTTATAAAAGTGTCTTAACTAAATACTTAAACGAAATATTCGACTCTGAAAATAGAACCGATTTTTTTTGCCGAATTTGGACTTCGCAAATTTGTTCATAACGTGGCGAGTAATTTGCGCTCCCATGTAAAAATGTCTATTCATTCAAAAGCAGATTTTACTTTTAAGAAGTAAATGGTGATATTATAATGCGAGATGCCTATTTACTGTCAGATTGATTTATTGACGAATCACAGTCAGCTTCACTCCCTTCGTTCTTCAACAGTTAATTTTACCCCTCGCCATTATCTTCTCGTCTATTAATTCCTATGTCTGTGGATGACATTATAAAAAATAACAGCATTTAATGTACGAAATTAATCTAAATTTTTCTACAAGAGTTAATTGAGTTCCCGTATTTCTTTTTGTTTGTAATAACACATGTTCATAGTTTTGGCGTTTTGAGTATGTCTTAATCTTATCGCATATCTTGTAATTTATTCGAATGTGAAAACAATATAGTTTTTTATAAATTTTAAGGGCTTTAGATTGTCGATGAAAAGCAACACTTTGATATTATTATCAAATACCGCAACGATTTCATTAATAAACAGTAAAAAAAGTATTGGACCTAAAAGCGACCCTTGAGGTACACCGCATGTAGCCGTGCATTTGTAGTAGCGGGGGAAGGGATTTGGGGGTAATTCAGTCATTTATAAATAAATTTGCAATTACACATAGATTCTTAGTTATCATGGGTTGTTATAAACACGCATGGATTAATTATCCTAACCTTGCAGCAAAATCAATCGCTGCATCCAAATGCATTTAGAATACCAACACGTTCAGAATTATTATTATTTATTTATTATTATTATTATTTATTATTTGTCAAAATCAAACAAGATCCGCGTGAATGCATCGCGAGGCGCAAGTGACAATCGTTGGCAATTACTTACGCCATCTCGGATTCATTCTATTCAGAGCTCAGTGCCGCCGAGAGGTCAAGCGTCAAGCCTGTAGTGTCTTTTGTATTATTTATCGTCTATTATGTCCTTTCCATATGAGACATACATAATAATTTAAAATTTAGAGGAACAGTGATCATTCAGTAAAATATGATATTAAAATTTTATAGAACCCATGCAGAAGAATAGTATTATTCTTAACTTAATATTATAGACTTCTTGTAACTATATTCCGTACAGTATTGAAAACTGCATGCAATCTAGGCACAAGCGAGTATCTGAATTACTCAGTCCAGATTAAAAATAATTTTCGGTCGAGTAGTTTTAGTTCTATGTTAAAGATGATTAAACTTGGTAAATAAGGGCTGTCTATAATTCCTTAGCAATTTTAAAAATAAAAGTCAAGTGGGAAACAAATCTGAGAAATCAGAGAGTTTTAATAATTTTAATTCTTGCATCAAGTGGTTGTAATTTATAGTTTCTATGGGTAGACGGAGTTTATAGATAATATATCTGAGAAATTTATGATTTCGGAGTGGATTTTAAAGCGAGGGGTTCGAAATAGAAGAATTAAATTTGACTTGACTTCGAACTAAAGAAGAAAATAAGATTTTTAATGTTATTAAAGTCTCTGCCATTACGGAGAGTGAAGTTAACCATTTTTAATCCGTTATTTGTTACTGTATTGATGCGAGAAAGAAAATTGAATTTGGAATCAAAAATAATGCCAAGACCATTAATTTCATTGACAGAGGTGAGGGAAACATTGTTAATTTTATATTAAAAGTTGATTAATTCTAAAAAATCTTATTATGTGGCATTTACTAATGTTTAGATAAAGTTTGAAGAAATATTTTAATTTATTTGAATGTGAATACAATCTAGTTTTTTATAACTTTAACTGTAACACTTTAACATTATTATCAAATACCGTAACGATATCATTAATAAACAGTAAAAAAGTATTGGACCTAAATGCGACCCTTGAGGTACACCGCATGTGGCCATGCATTCGTATGACAGGTAAAAATTATTTGTTACTTGAAAAATTCCAATAATTTACCCTCTTTTCCAAATTAGCTAAGTTGATTGAGAAGTTATATAATAAATTATGCATGGTTTACTTTGTCGAGTACTTTTACGAAGTCGGTATATATTGAGTCGACTTGAGATTGAGTTCATCGAGGTTAGGTTTATTAGTTAGTTTTGCATTGTGTTGAGTTATCATGGAACCGATATTGCAATAGGAATAGGTGAGTTGTGAGGAAGAGAGATGGGTGACAGACCGGCGCGTGCGCAGTCGGCAGATCAAAGATGGCGGTTGGAAGAACCGCGGGAAACTTAGAAAGAAGATACAACTTGGTCACGCTAAAAGCAGTGGAACTCACTCTGCGTGGTATTATAATGAAAAGTAATTAATATACTGACCTTCCTTTTTCATCCCCGCCTTAAAGCACTTCCTGAGACGGCAGTAGCGGCACTGGTTTCTCTTGTCCTTGTCCACGACACAGTTTCGGCTGAACCTGCGAATGACAACAAACGGTCTAATGATCCACACAGAATATGTACCTACATCAGAAGTTCCCAATCTTTTTTGGCCAATTGCCCCCCACTTTTCAAGTAGAAAAATTTACTGGGTCCAAGGACAAAATCAATAAATCGAGTCATTGATTAAAAAAATGTTTATTCTGAGATAATCAGTTATATCCAAGCCAAAATAATAAAAAAGTCGACTATTTTAAATGCACTTTTTTCATCTGTTACAACTGATTTTGTGTGGGAATTTAACATTTTTGTTTTATTCATACAAAATAAAAAATAATAAAAACTGCACTTAATGACTTTTTGCAAACATCATGGCAACGACGATTGATAATATTTTTTCTCGAGAGAGAAGTAACCTTTTTTTCTGTGATTTTTTGGTACAATTCTTAGGTATAATTTTTAGGCACAATTTTTAGCTGTATTTTTTAGGTATATTTTTTAGGCATAATTTTTAGTCATAATTTTTAGGTATAATTTTTAGGCGTATTTTATGTGAATTTCTGTACATTATTCCACATTCAAAAGTCATTAAAATATGTTAGTGATTTGGTTTTAACAATTATTAGTACTATCTGTATAATATGTGTACACTATTGAGATTATTATTTTTTACCAAAAGTAAACATATGTTTACAAGATAAGATATTATTATAAACAATAATTATTAGCCTGACACACAAATATAAATTGCTGCCGACGGGAATTGAGCTAGCACCTTCTGATTGCCGGTCAGGTGCACGGAACCACTGTGCTACGTCGGTTTATTTTTAACCGCGAAATAATTCAATGAATACTAGTATTTCATTCAACAATTATTGCTTTTTTGATTTTTTTCACCTGAAAACAACCAACCTTATGCTTGTAGGAAAGGTATTGTTAAATACTTAATTTCTCACTAGGTGGGGTCAAGATATATTATATCTTTGTTTAATGGTGAAATATTTTGACATGTCGAATATGATAATAATAATATTTGACCGTCGTCGGCATTTATCTTCTCGGAAGATTTTTTCAATTTATATTTGTGTTTCGGGCTAATAATTATTGCTTATAATAATTTGACCATTAATATACTCAATTTAGCCATAAACACTGTTTTATTCGACATAATGAGTTATTTACAGCATGACAAAATAGGTAGATTGTGACTTCTAACTCAGTTTTGACAAAAATGTCCGTTAATGACTTTTTGCAGTAAACAGACGAAATGCTACATTGATTATTATCGCTCGTAGAGCCATATCACAAAGGACACTACAGGGACAAAACCCTCATATGTACGTGGCATTCCAAAACGAAATGCATCTTTTGGTCAGAAAAAAACTATAAAATCCGTGCAACAAAATTATATGATGCTCTTCCAAACAACACCAAAGTATACAAGGTGTTAAGGGCTTGACTTACTTTAACCAGTGATTCCTCAAATAAAACATGTAAATTTAGTTACTGACTGAGTGTCCGGTGACATGTGGAATAAAAATAAAAACATCAAAAAGTTACCAGATTGCAAAATTTCATTTAAATTGTTACTTCAAATAATGTCAGGTATCACTGGTTAAACTAAGTCAAGTACCTACGTCCATTAAAACCTAGTCTCTAGTATAAAATAAAGTCTCTATTCGCCCGTTTGTGCGCTTAGTTCTTCTAAACTAGGCAACGGATTTTGATAGGGTTTTCACTATCATTTAGAGAATTTCTTCCGGAAGGTTTACATATATAATGCACGTATATTATATTTATAGAAAGTAGAGTAAAGTCGATGTTTTATAATCAAGTCGTAAATATGTATTTTCGGGGACTACATTGTTAAGAGAAAGCTACAAGCCAAAAATGTGTATATTCTTGGTATACCTTATATTGTAGGTAATAGGCATTACAATCGCTTGACAAACGGACTATAGAAACGTTCAATTTCAAGCACAAAACTGGTTTTTATTTATTTTGTAAATAATTTTATAAGAAAGCAAAAAAGTTAATCAAGTGAAACTGTCACAAATAATCTAAGCTATAATTCTGTATTTTTTAAAGTTGTTTCCTGTATGCGTTCATACATTTCTAATGAAAACATGATTTTTTTAGTAGTTTACATTTATATTTTTTATTAAATAATTTATTTTATAATTTGTATTCTACTCAAGCGAAACGATAGTAAAACCTTCAATTTATATAAAGCATATTTTTTGGTATTCATTATATACACCAATTTGTTATTAAGATTAATCAAAATAGTGATTTAGCATTCAGCTTCGCCTTAACGCTGGCTAAACCTTTTGAGATTCATCAAAATAATGTACTACGGAATTATATATCTTAAAAAGCATACAGAAAAGTCTGCGATGGTATATGTATATGTCCTAAGGATAACCCCAGCTAGTCTTAAATATAAATAACTTACATCCGTAGGGATCCATCTAAAAGTATTTGAGATTTTAGTAATACGTTCATCAGAAATAATTCAAATGTGAGCGTCGAGCAAAATCTCGTTATTCGTTAGTCGAGTCATATGTCGCCATAATATCGCCCACTGGTGGGCGATATTGCACAGGTTGGGAAGAACTGATCTAGGTACATCATCGTCATCGTCATAACTACCGACTGCCAACTAATTACCATAATATATAATCATTGTTAGTTGCCACTGTCATTAATAATACCCTAGCTAATAATTACTATCCTAACGTACTGGGAAGGTAGCCCTGACACAGGTTCAAATAATTATAATATACATATTTTAATTTTTTATCATAAGATAACTTATGTTTACAAGACAAGGTTTTCATGCAAAGCACAAAGGATAACAAATCATTATAAGCAATAATAATTATCCAGAAACACAAATATGACATGAAAAAATCTTCCAAGAAAAAATAAATGTCGCCGACGGGAATTGAACCCGCACCCTTCTGACTGCCAGTTAGGTGCACTAAGCCACTGTGCTACGTAGGCTTATTTTCAACGACCAAATAATTCAATAAATACTAGCTTATTATGATCTGGATCGAACAGACACGCGAAAGCGATCAGTTTGAGACAAATCTCCAGACATAAGGCCTCTGAAGATGGACAGTGAAATCTGTCCGAAACGTCAGGAGTTAAAAAGTCCTTTCAAGGCGATGCCATACGTAGTAATGCAAAATCATGTGTTTTTGGTTTGAAAATTTGGTCGCCTAGAAATGCTTCAGATGCTTTAATTAAATACTTCGAGTAGAATACATCTTGGCCTTTGAAATAATCGAGTATTTTTTATATAAGTCTTTTTATAAGCCCAGAAAAAAAATAATGTAAAGGCCCATGAAAACTGCTTTAAAGTTCAAAATCTCCTACTTACGAACCCATTTTCGGTTATAATTTTATTGTATAATGTGGCAAATTAAGTTATTTATAAAATGATCGAAACAAAATTAAATATTTATGCCTGAACATCTACAAAATAAAATAAAGGGCACTTTTTGGCCATGTTTTTTTTCTTGCATAAATCATAACAGGCGGATGGTGTTAAGCGGGAATTTAAACCTTATCGCCATCTACGTAAGGGATGTTATTGATAGCGGCTCAATTTAAAATATTACACGATGTAGTGCATCGCCTTAAGGACTACGTTACGAGGGTAAACCGAGAAAATTATTCTAAATTTTACACCCCCGAAAACCTTAACCATAATATATTTATATGTATATATAATTTAGGTATATTAATATATATGTTTATCTGTGTCCAGGAGAGATATGCACGGAGAAAACATACTGATAAAAATATTGCTAATTTATTCTCTTAAAATTATTCGTGATCCAGTTAAAAACGGGACTGCAGGCCATTAACGAATGAATTAATAGGTATCCTGATAAAGTTTTAGTAAAATACCAATGTTTTGTCACGATGTCGGAACACGTGTTCCATTTCGTCATTATACATTATTAAGACAAATGCAGGTGCACAAACACGATTGATTTACGATATTATTACGAAATTAAGAAAGGTTTATCAGGAAGCAGCCGGCAGTCCCGTTTTTAACCAGATAACCAATAATTTGAACAGATTTTTAATAAATCAGCCTCCCAAATTGAACATACCTATATATTTGCGGTTGTAAAATATATATTTTTAAAGAAAGTCTATTATTCTCGGTTTATGAATATTATTTGAATTTGAATTACTCCTGCTACCAATTATTATATTCCCAATATAATGGGAAAATTTTGCTTGCGCAATGCTAGTTAATAGAATATTGAACCCGCGACGCCTTGGTGGGAACCAGAAGCTTTTGACCACTCAATTACTAAAAATAGAGCTATTTTTCCCGTACAATATCAGATTGACAAATTCGGGAGTCAATCATAACCTCACATTTGAAATATAATAATTTGTTCTAATATCGGTGTTGCCATACTAATGAAAAAAAAAATTACAACTATGGCAAGGTTTTTTCTTCAAACTCAACTTTTTTGCTTTTCTTTTTGCGAATAATTATATAAATAATGGCTATAAAAGCTCAAGAAGTAGGACTTTACATAAATCATTGATTAATGGCCTGTTAAAACAGGTGCCTTTTGCAATGGCCTACATATTTCACATTTAGTGGGTAGCTGGCACCTCAAAAGTCCAATTTCCAAGAGCCAATAAAATATATCTTGCTCAGTATATTGCAAAATTATTGTTGATTTGATTAATAACTATCGTTGAATATAATTATGTGGTTTTAAATTATCGTTTGTAGCTGTTTTTGCACAATTTTCAAGACAAGATTTTGTTTTTGTATGATGTCTACTAACTCGTCGCAGAACATCTCTAAACTACTCTATTTATTTATCTATCTTTTATCTATTTATCCATCTATATATATTTATCTATCGTTCTATCAATCTATCTATCCATCTATCTATCTATTTTATATGTACCTATCTATCTACCTAATTGATCTATCTATCTTCTATCTATTTATCTATCGTTCTATCAATCAATGTATCCATCTATCTATCAATCTATCTATCTATTTTATATGTACCTATTTATCATCTACCTATCTACCTAATTGATTGTATCTATCTTATATCTATTTATCAATCGTTCTATCAATCAATCTATCTATCTATTTTCTATGTACCTATCTATCTGCTACCTATCCACCTAATTGATTTTATCTATCTTCTATCTATTTATATATCTATTTATCTATCTATCATGCTATCAACCAATCCATCAATCCATCTATCTATCTATTTTCTATATATCTATCTATCTTCTACCTATCTACCTAATTGATCTATCTATCTTATATCTATTTATCTAGCTATCGTTTTATCAATCCATCTATCTATCTATTTTCTATGAACCTATATATATTCTACCTATCTACCTAATTGATCTATCTATCTTCTATCTATTAATAAAATAAGATTGTCCGATTGGCGGCGTGGATGTGATTTGTATACAAATCTACAGTTTTATTCCGTGAATGAAGAAATTTTGTACACTAGTCTTTCAAAACAATAGGAAGGTCACTGTCTATATTTAATTAGTTTTCTAAAATCTCTTGACTAAAGCCTGGAAAATGCCTTCTGTATATTTAAAGAAGAGTGTCTGTGGCGGGAGGCATGGCTTCGATTTTTGAGTGGTAGGCAGATTGGACGGACCGCCAAACAACTCGGTCTTGGCACACACTCCTTGCCTCATTCATATTCATACATTATCTCATACATACTCTTCTATTATTCTGACACTTGGCATAACCCGACTCAAGTATATGGTTCACTTGATCGTACCGTGTCTTCCTCAGGCGTCACCGACGTCATATATTCTCATTATACTCCTTTCTTCGTTCATTCGCTCTACACGCCCAAAACATCTGAGTGCCCGTTTTTAATCTTACTCATTACGCTTACATCAGCCTTGCACTCTTTGCGGATCTCCACATGTCTCAAACGATCATCCATGGTTTTACCACACATACGCCTCAGGGATCTAAGGCATTTCTACAGCATTCAGTCTATTTTCGTCTTCTGCCATGAACGTATAATATCCACACTCTTAGGTACCAGCACTCCATTGTGGACTGCTTGTTTAGCTTCTTTGAACATTTTTTTTAGAGCCAGCCGCGTTCAGTCCTTCATTAATAACCATTTTTATTAACAGAGTTATAGTAAATAGTAAGTAAGAAGTGTACAGCAGACAGAGGGTTAACATTAATAAAATTACAAAGTATATATACCAAGAGTAGCAGTAACAGTATGTTATTTCAAATGCTCTGCATAAGGGTAAGTATATAATATATTATGTTTCAAGCTGTTAAGTAATACCTCCCTCATTGAGAAAAAACTCGTGTTTAGGGAGGGAATTTACCTGCATTAACCCTTCTTTCAATATCTCTTTCAGCCTTCCCATCTCTCGTAAATCATGTTTTTATGTATGTAGAATTCATATCGTGTTGGAAGTTGCAAGTGGAAGTTGCATCAGTGCAATTAATGTTGTGGTTTACGGCGTTCAGTTTTCGTTTAACTGTCAAGTATCGGATATCAAGAACTATTAACATCAGCCCATTGTACCCTATTGATATTAATCGGGGTTTATTTTGTGTAAAATCCATACAATTGGATTATTAATAAGATCGGGCTCATGGCAGTAGTAAATGTAGTAAAAAATGAGAGAAGGCAAACAAGTCCTGAGAGAAGAGAGGTGAGTCAGGTTCAAGACATGATTGACAGATTTTAATTATTGTCAATAGAAACAGCGCTCGTTAATAATAATATAACTAATAATAGTTAATGCGGGCAATTATTGAGTTTATTATTCAGCCGATAGTCCAAGAATGCATTATTAGATGCAGTCGCACGGGTTAGAAATGCACTTTATTATTTAATGGACTGAAGGATCACGAGAGTGCAAGGTTGTAAGAGAAGGACGACTAACAAATTACCGTAAATCAGGTCATAGGAGACTAGGAGACAAAGAAATGAACATACTAAAGACGAGACAATACCCTGAAATAAAGATGGAAACGACGTAAGTGAAGCAGCACAAAAATAGGCGAAGCGCGGCCCTGGTGTATTAAGAGGAAGCTACAAGCCAAAAATGTGTATATTTTTGGTATATCTTATATTGTAGGTAATAGGCATTAAAATCGCTTGACAAGCGGAGTTATTGGGTAAGGCACACTGTAGGAATAATTTTAAGAACATGACCACTAATACTAAATTACCGTTCTTAAGTTTGTTATAGTAAAGCGCACTTGAATTGAAATGACACTAAACTGCGCTATATAAATGCCATGTTATTATTATTCAAACACAGAGGCCGTCAATAATAGAATGAACATGATATATTATGATAGAGCAAATTTTAATGATCGCGGGGCGAAGCATCCAAGATGGCCGCGCGACGCACTGTAGGGATGGGTCTTTAGGCAAGCTTTACCGATATTATTTTTATGTGTCGACTTAGGAATGCAAGTGCTTGATTAACCCTTTTCCTATCTGATATTTTCAGAGCTACAGTCTTGTGTAATGCGGTCTGTTATCTTCCGCTTTGCGGTAAAATAACAGACTGACAAATTAGCGATGATGTTCGGACACGTTTTTAAAAAGTTGCTAGATTAAATTCTGAGAAACCCAAAAAAATATTATTTCGATTCTCGATATAATCGGTTGATGATGAAGGCTAATGCAAACATCTCTAGTTGACCCATCGGTGAGTTGCGCGGTTATCTTGGACCCTTCACCCCGTAATATTTCTCACGTTAAAGGCTCTCCGTTCTGTTCACTACAAGGTGCCTGAAAATAAGTTTCATTTTAATATCTACGATTTATGTTGAATACATATCTTTAAGAGCAAAGGAATCTTAAATAATAGAAACATGGGAAAGGGGCCATGAATTAGTATTAAATATCGTGCACTGCCATGTCGCCAACATCTTTCACCGATATTACTACCTCATTATCAAAGTGCAAACCGTATTCAAATAAAACTTTTCTTTACTTTATAGAGCCATTAACATTATAAATTATAACTATTGTGAGGGAATGGTCATAGAATGTTGTTTGATATAAATAAATTATTTTTAATCAATTGTTTGGTCTCCATTTTACAAAATCCACATAAACAAAATCGAAGCAATTCAAAACAAATTCCTAAAATATCTTTGTTACATCATTTGTAACATTTAATAATTATGCAGAGGCAACTTCATACTTCAAAATTGATTTACTGAGTGTACGGAGGCATCGTAAGGATGCACTATTCCTGTATAAAGTAGTTAACAATAATATTCAATGCCTAGAGTTGCTAAATAAGATTCAATTCAATGTACCTGCGAGTTCAACATGCTCTTCTGTCCTGTTCAAGGTGGATCAGTGCAAAACGTACTTTTAGCAGACTTCTTGCCTGAACATATTACGCAATAATTATAATGGCGTATTATCCAAGGTGGATATTTTCAGTTGCGATCTTACCAAATACAAACGGTCCATAAAAGAATATTTCTCTGATGGTTTGTAAATAATGTTATGTCTCTATTTTTTATATTTCTATTATGATTTATATCTACAACCACTATAAATGTATTGATAAATGTTTTGTTTTCAAATTTTTTCGTTTTATATAGTCTTTTGTTTTGTATAAATTAATGATTTCGTATTCCTTTCTTACAAATTTAAATGACTTATTCCTTATTATGCTGTCTCAGTAGATGTTAACTGTCGATTTCCCGAAAATTAATAAATAAATAATGTCCAGTTGTTACCTGCACGTGTAGAGGTGGTTCTTCCTAACGGATCTCCTGAAGAAGCCCTTGCAGCCGTCGCAGGAGGCAGCCCCATAGTGCTTGCCGGTAGCGCGGTCCCCACAGATGGCGCAGTGCTGGCTGACGGCGGCGGAGCCCGCGTCGGGGCTAGGCCCTGCGCCCCCTCCCAGCTGCATGTCCGAGTCTGCTGTGGGGAGACAGACATGTTAGTGAGTTGTAATATGTCTGCAGTGGGGATACATACATGCTAGTATTGTCATTTGGCTGCAGTGGGAATACATACATTCTAGTATTGTCATTTGGCTGCAGTGGGAATACATACATGCTAGTATTGTCATTTATCTGCAGTGGGAATACATACATGCTATTATTGTCATTTGTCTGCAGTGGGAATACATACATTCTAGTATTGTCATTTGTCTGCAGTGGGAATACATACATTCTAGTATTGTCATTTGGCTGCAGTGGGAATACATACATGCTAGTATTGTCATTTATCTGCAGTGGGAAGACATACTTGCTAGTATTGTCATTTGTCCGCAGTGGGAATACATACATGCTATTATTGTCATTTGTCTGCAGTGGGAATACATACATGCTAGTATTGTCATTTGTCCGCAGTGGGAATACATACATGCTATTATTGTCATTTGTCTGCAGTGGGAATACATACATGCTAGTATTGTCATTTGTCTGCAGTGGGAATACATACATTCTAGTATTGTCATTTGTCTGCAGTGGGAATACATACATTCTAGTATTGTCATTTGGCTGCAGTGGGAATACATACATGCTAGTATTGTCATTTATCTGCAGTGGGAATACATACATGCTAGTATTGTCATTTGTCCGCAGTGGGAATACATACATGCTAGTATTGCCATTTGTCTGCAGTGTAAATACATACATGCTAGTATTGTCATTTGTCCGCAGTGGGAATACATACATGCTATTATTGTCATTTGTCTGCAGTGGGAATACATACATGCTAGTATTGTCATTTGTCTGCAGTGGGAATACATACATTCTAGTATTGTCATTTGTCTGCAGTGGGAATACATACATTCTAGTATTGTCATTTGGCTGCAGTGGGAATACATACATGCTAGTATTGTCATTTATCTGCAGTGGGAATACATACATGCTAGTATTGTCATTTGTCCGCAGTGGGAATACATACATGCTAGTATTGCCATTTGTCTGCAGTGTAAATACATACATGCTAGTATTGTCATTTGTCTGCAGTGGGAATACATACATGCTAGTATTGCCATTTGTCTGCAGTGTAAATACATACATGCTAGTATTGCCATTTGTCTGCTGTGGGAATGCTAGTGAGTTGTGACATCCAAGGTGTATGTAACACGACATTAATAAATTACTATCTTAATGACATATATATTTACAAATGTAGAAACATACAACTAACATTAATATTAACAATTTTATTTTACTAGCGCCAGAAGAAGAAATAAGTTCTACGATTGCGCCAGACAAGCCACGTTAATTTAACTAAGGCCAATTGTGGGTACCATTCTAGCATATATCTTTTTTGATGGATACAACGGGAAAATGAATGAGATGAGGGAGAGGGGAAAGTACTTGACTATTCAGATATGATCACCAATTACATATATTGAAGTAGGATGGTGTCTATCGGTCCTTACGCCACCGTTCTTTGAGATAATATGTTATGATCTCAAATAATCTTCGTTGCATCCCCGTTAAAAAAAAAAAAAAAATATATATATATATAGCGAGTGGTAAAAATCTGATGCAGTCAAGTACTAAAATTATAAATGTATAAGCCCCAAGACTAAACTCGTCTCTTTCTGATTGTATTGAATGAATGTTACTACCTACTTTGTTGTATGTTACGATCAAATGAATGTTTTGAGTAGATGCATCGAAGAAGAAAGTCTGATATAAGAACGCAACAATGCCAGTAATTGTCACAGATGCAACGACAGTATTGGCACCAGTTCGGAAATGTCAGCGTGTGCCATTCATGGCACCCCGGTGTCCCAGAGTCTGCCAAAGAATGCCCGAGACACACCATCAGGTTGAAGGTTAAACGGTTATCGTGATTAATATGTAAAAAAGGTAATAACGATAACACTCTTGGCCGTGATAATCCAAAATTATAACAGCTTAAACCAGGGGTTCCCAACATTTTTCAGATCGCGAAAGTTTAAGTTCTTTCGGTGCTATTAAATAATAAATAAATAATACGCGACTGTTCAAAATCTAAGTTTTTGGCATTTTTTTTAAATTTTTATTTCTAGGGATTTATTTTGTACTCCCAACCACACATTTACGCTTGACTAAGGTAGCGCAAATCGTATATCGTATGTGGTCGGAGATACGCCCTTTCGTAAATAGCAGATTATATCCAAATATTTAGATAAAAAAAATGTGATGCTATTCAAACTTTAAGACTTAGGACGGGTTGTTTCGGTGAATTTGAACAATTCATCAAATTTCAACATTCATTTTCAAGTTCTGTGAAAGATTTTTTCAAGTTCTGTTTTAATTTCAGTTTTGTCAAGCAACTAGCCTATAATGATATAATAACAACTTGAATAGGACTTTCACTAAACCCGGAAATGAACGTTGAAATTTGATGAATTGTTCAAATTCTCCGAAACAACCCGTCCTTACTGATTCAAAATGTAAATGATCACTTTTTTACTGTTTTGGGTGGCGACCCCACAGGAAATCCTTTGCGATCCCATTTGGGGTCACGACTCATTAATTGGGAATTGGGACCTATGGGTTGAGAGGAAGCTACAAGCCAAAAATGTGTATATTTTTGATATGCCTTATATCGTCACTAATATAGGTAATAGGCATTAAAATCCCTAGACAACTTGTTTAAATAACAACAATCGCGTTTAGAAACGTTTGATTTCAAGCACAAGAGTGTTTTAAAAAAAATATTTTGTAAATCATTTCATAAGAAAGCAAAAAACTTAATCAAGGGAAACTGTCACAGATAATCTTAGCTATAATATTGTATTTTTAAAAAGTTGTTTCTTTTATGCGTTCATGCATTTCTATTGAAAAAAAATTGTACTTTACATTTATATTTTTCATTGAGTAATTAACTTTTGATTGAATTTAAACGATAGGAAAACCTTTCAATTTATCTAAAGCATAGTTTTGGTATTCATAGTTACCAATTCGTTATAACGATTAATCGGAAATAGTGATTTAGTATTAAGCTTCGCCTTGTGCCGGCGATCCACAGATCAATATATCAAAGGACAAATCCACAGATTACTGAACTTATATGTACTTTCTGTGGGGTGGTTTAATTATCAGTAATGTCAGCATTGTCAACATTGCGCGAACACTTGATTGGGTTAGTTTTAGACGACAAGCGGGAATGTCGATTTCTGCTTCATCACTAGCTATACATATAATATTTATTACCTTGTCTGTCAGTCAGTTTTTAATTTGAAGCACTAACATATTATGTAAATATATCTAAACATGTTTAATATTTTAAGTTGACCTCCACGCTAGGAATTCACCTGTGTTACGGGGATTTTTTCAAGGGTAAATGGAATAGTGGAAGACGAATTGGAAAAAATGTCGGTATTATTTATCAAGAGTAAATTGATTCAGTACCTAAACGGAACACTTTAAAATTATAAAATGAAAAACAATTTGATAATAAGAATATTGAAGAAATTTAAACAACATCAACACTATAAAATATCAAAAATTTTCAATCGAAAATAGATTCATTACAGCGGAAGGATTTGATGAGTTCAGGGCAGGGAAGCAACAAGAAGCAAAAAGCTTCAAAACGCTCAATACAATAATTGAATACTGTCCATCCTACATTACCATGTTGAGCTCTAGCTAGGTATATAGATCCAAGAAGAGTCAAAAAGAGGCAAGGAGACGTAATAAAAACCAAGTATAGGAAATAATGTATAAGACAAGGCAAAAAGAGGCAAAAGAGCCAAAAAGAGACGAGAATACGTAGTAAGAGGAAAGAGTGGACAAGACGAGGCAAAAAGAAGCAAAAAGAGTCAAGAAGAGACGAGAATACGCAATAAGAGGAAAGAATGCACAAGACAAAAACGAGGCAAAAAGAAGCGAGAGTAACCAAAAGAATCAAGAAGAGCCAAAAAGAGTCAAGAAGACGCCAACAAAGCTTAATTCAACATTGTATCCCTCTCTGTGCTACATTCCTACATTGGTTCTATACTATTTTGCCTGTAAACCGGCTAATTAAACTCCAATCTGCTTCCATGCTTTAAAGCAAGTGTTAAAAGTCTAACAAATCAGTGCCTCGTGGAGAAACGGTCGCACAGGGACAGGAATTTTCATAGCTGGGTGTTTTTTTTTTTAAATTATTGTCGGTAGCCCGGTCGTTTATTGACATCAATGGTTATTTACAAATCATGTGCGCTACCCGACTCACTAGACAATATCTGTTCTGAGCCGGGCTGATTCGTGTCGTACCATTTAAAGGATTCAGAGAAAGAAAGACGATTGTCACAATTTGATAAATGTGCATCTTAAAATTTAAATGACGTCCATTTTAGCGGCCTTATTTTGTTGACTATCCGTGTCCAATTTCCGTATCATTGAATTATTTTAATATAATATCAAAGGTATACAATATGAATAATTTCTTGGCACGTTAATTCCGTTCACAATATGGTAAATATGAAGCTGATAGTCATAATTATTTTGAGTTGGTAGGGAGTTACTGAAAATAGCTTTTTAATCAATCCAATATTTTTTTTTATCAAAGCTCGTTCTTCAAATACATAGCCATTACGCATAATTCTAAAACTCTTCTAGAAGAATTATGCATAGATTACGCGGTACATATAAAAATCAAACTCAAACAATTTACATATCACAAAAACTAATAATAAAAACCATATTAAAAAAACCCTATTCATATAGTCCGAACTTTTATTCAAACAATTTAAGGTCAGAAAATTAAGTACATTATACTTCTACCATGCAACATTACAAATTTATAAAAACTATATTCAAAATAAAATCAAACGTCAATACTTCCTACTCCTAAATGTAAAAAAAACAATAGGACAGTTCAACCATGAATATCTCGGAGTTAAATTTTTTAACTCATTACCAGAAAAAATTAGAAAAATGAATGCAAATATAAACGAATTCAAAAGCCACCTTAAAAAGTATTCCGAACAGTTGAACTGAATCGTACCAAATATAAACCAATATAACAACACCCCCATACACACAAGCCCTGCTTATTTATGGGGGTACATCAAATACTAATATTATGTAATTAATAACTGTACTATATTGTGTAATTATATTATGTAATTCGTGTATCTTTTTTTTACTAATAAAAAAAAAAATTTAATAACGTCTTGTTCGATCTTCATTGCTGACATGAAGGTTCAAAATCGTTGAAGTTTTGACCGCTCATAAAATATAGTGATGCAATCAATATAACTTTATAGACAGTATAATAATAATACGTTGAATGTTGTAAACAGTATACAAAAAGTCATAATGAGAGTCATAAAACAAGGAAACGCTAAAAAAGAAAGTATGATATCAAACTTTATCCATCAAACTCTTTTGGAAAGTTACTGACGGATCAATTAACAAACTTCCGACAAAAGTCTGGCCAAATCAACACTTCAAGATGACTTAACCTCAAAAGATGATCTTCAATGACAAAAGTGAATGATACAATGATTACAATTAATTGAAAATACTAATTAAAAAGTCTTGCATAATATTTGAAGTCTAAAATCAACACTTCAAGATGACAACCTCAAAAGCTGATTTCCAATGAGATAAATGAACAATACAATTTTGCAAAAAAAGTTGGAGTTTTAATTTAAAACCTAGTTCGTCTCATGCTTTAACCATGTAATTTTTTATTACGTAAAAAAATTGTACATTTTGAAATTAAATAATTATAAAAATGAAACAGTAGTTACTTTAAAGGCGTCCTCATAATTATCAATATTGTAAGGTCTCATTTCCAAAGAGGCTGATTAGAAGTAGAATTGAGGTCAACCGATCATTTACATAACATTGTAGTTTATTTCTGAAACCGGTTCGGCCAAGAATAATTATATATTGAGAGAAAAAATAACCGGCGGTAAGGAACTAAATTATGAATTTAATTCGGGACCCGTCACAAGAACTTGAGGCATTCCCGGCACTAGGAAGTCGGGAACAGAAATAAAATCGGCGTAGTGAGTTATTTATATCGCGGAAAATATATATGCTTGCGACCATTTTACGTCATAAGCGAGGAGGTGTGTCTGAAATTATGAAAGAGATTGTGGGAAAATTATGTAGATTAAGAGAGATTGAATTTAAGTACAGTCCGTAGTAGTGTAGCGGATAAGTATTTGTGTTCGGTGGTAGATGCAAGTAATATTGTAAGTATCTGGATTAATACAGTATGTTAAGGGACGCGCTTGATTAGCGGCAGTAATTCCTTACATTATTTGGAGCAAGAAATGTTAATGAAATTTTGGCCTTCGGTGACTTTTTTGATGTTTTCAAGGTTATTGGGTTCAAACACACATTTCACATACGTTTAAGGCCTACTTTATTTCGCAGAAATTCACGGGTGACAAAGTTATCAAATGGCCACTCGGCGCCATTTTGTTTTTTGACTGTTGAAAGGTTTCCGTTAAATGCCGATTCTAAGTACGTTTCAGCTTTTGAACAAATTGTGATCAGCAGAAGAGGACAACTATAATGTTGTTAAGCTCGTCAGTTTACTACAATTTCCTGACCTTTCAAACGTCAAACAAACAATATGGTGCTGAATGGCCATTTGATGGCAAAGTTACATTTGAATTTCCACGAAAAACTCGGCCTAAGACAAACTAGGCAAGTATTGTATAAGATATCCGGTAAGTATAACGTCAAACTTTCAATCTAATTTGTCACCATAATGGATTATTCTCTAACTAAATAGTATAAAATATAGTCGCTATTTGTGTCTGTCTGTTTGTACGTTTGGGTCTTCTAAATATCCCATATCGAAAGAATAGAAAGAATTCAATTTTTTTTAAACACAAAAATTATAAACTAAACTTACACTTCTCAAATTATACCGAATCCATTAAATTTCATAATTTTAACTCCCTCCAAACAAGACGTCTAATTTTTGATCAAATCTTATTGTTTAAAATCCTAAATAATGGTCTGGACTCACCAGAACTTACCAATTTAATAAATCTTCATATTCCGTCTAGATCAACCTGACAATCTGATTTATTTTATCTACCCTTGTGTAGAACAAACATTCGAAAAAATTCCCCAATTCCTCGTATATGTGCACAATATAATACAAAATTTTACAGAATTGACATTTTTGGTAATAACCCATAGACATATGAATATTAGTAGACCTGCCCTAAGTGATTAAAAGCGTATTATCCCCACTCCCCATACCGGTTCCATTGGAGCCGGCTGTGCTCGCGTATGGCCTCAAGTGAAATTTGAAAACGTGACGTCATCATTCTTGTGCGAACTATGGTCGAGGCATCATCGGTTCATTTTACGAAATAACACGGCAAATAGTTGATTGTACTATGAAAACTTGTAAAAATAGATGTGTAAAAGAGAATAAACCCAATTGTCGTATTACATTCCATATATAAGCATTATTTTACTTTATTTTAAGCATATTCACATCGTATAATATGAATCAGTTGTTACTATCACATCGAGAAACGTCTGGACGCGAAACACAAAGCTGGTTGGTTGCTGGGAAGTAAATTATGAACATTTATAAAAGTGTCTTAACTAAATACTTAAACGAAATATTCGACTCTGAAAATAGAACCGAATTTTTTTGCCGAATTTGGACTTCGCAAATTTGTTCATAACGTGGCGAGTAATTTGCGCTCCCATGTAAAAATGTCTATTCATTCAAAAGCAGATTTTACTTTTAAGAAGTAAATGGTGATATTATAATGCGAGATGCCTATTTACTGTCAGATTGATTTATTGACGAATCACAGTCAGCTTCACTCCCTTCGTTCTTCAACAGTTGATTTTACCCCTCGCCATTATCTTCTCGTCTATTAATTCCTATGTCTGTGTAATAACCTAAAGAAATATCGATATGAAGTAATGCGTACGATCGATTATTAATATGAGAGTATGGAATGTATCGGGAGCATCTCCTATCCTCTTCCTATTTTCCTCTTCCTCTCCCATTCCTTTAACACCAAATTAATTTTAAGATATTAAAACTTCATTTCCAATGAACTTTAACATAAGAAACTTCTGTGACTTGACTTCAGTTAACTTGTATATATATATATATATGTATCATTGTATATTATATAAAAGCTGTTTATTTCTTACAAAATAAACTACGCAACGGATTTTGAAAGGGTTTTCACTATCATTTAATTTTTTTCCCGGCATGTATTTAACACATGCAAATTATTTATAGAAAGTAGAGAAAAGTCTAGCAACACCGGGTACATATCAGCTATTCTTAATATATAAAAATTCAGCCTGCGAATGTTCGTGCTCACAAAACTCAAAAAGTATGCGACCCACAGACATAGGAATTAATAGACGAGAAGATAATGGCGAGGGGTAAAATCAACTGTTGAAGAACGAAGGGGGTTAAGCTGACTGTGATTCGTCAATAAATCAATCTGACAGTAAATAGGCATCTCGCATTATAATATCACCATTTAGTTCTTAAAAGTAAAATCTGCTTTTGAATGAATAGACATTTTTACATGGGATCGCAAATTACTCGCCACGTTATGAACTAATTTGCGAAGTCCAAATTCGGAAAAGTAAATTTCTTCTGTTTGCAGAGTCGTAGTTAGTTTCAGAGTATTTAGTTAAGACACTTTTACAAATGTTTCATAATTTACTTACCCCAGTAAACAACGATGAGCACACTTGAGAATCGCTACATTGTGATGTGATAGTATATGTTTCTAAAACTGATCCATATAATACGGTGTGAATAAGCTTAAAATAAAGTAAAATAATGCTTACTTATGGAATGTAATACGACAATTGGGTTTATTCTCTTTTTCACATCTATTTTTACAAGTTTTCATATCACAAGTCAACATTTTGCCGTGTTATTTCGTAAAATGAACCGATGATGCCTCGACCATAGTTCGCACAAGAATGATGACGTCACGTTTTCAAATTTCACTTGAGGCCATACGCGAGCCCAGCCGGCTCCAATGGAACCGGTATGGGGAGTGGGGATAATACGCTTTTAATCACTTAGGGCAGGTCTACTAATATTCATATGTCTATGATGCGACCGATTTTAATGAAAATTTCAAAGTTTTATTCTTATTTGTACCAGAAGTGTTTATAGAGTGAAGAAGTCAGGACGCCCGAGGAATACTTAAGGCGATGCCATACGTAGTGATTTAAAATCATGTGTTTTTGGTTTGAAAATTTGGTCGCCTAGAAATGTTTCAGATGCTTTAATTAAATACTGCGAGTAGAGTACATCCTAGCCTGTGAAATAATCGAGTATTTTTTAGAGCCCAGAGCCCAAGTCTTTTTATAAGCCCAGAAAAAAATAATGTACAGGCATATGAAAACTGCTTTAAAGTTCAAAATCTCCTACTTACGAACCCATTTTCGGTTATGGTTTTATTGTATAATGTGGCAAATTAAGTTATTTATAAAATGATCGAAAAACATTTTAATATTTATGCCTGAACATCCACAAAATAAAATAAAAGACACTTTTTGGCCATGTTTTTTTCTTGCATAAATCAAAACGGGTGGATAGTGTGAAGAAGGAATTTAAGCCTTATCGCCATCTATGTAAGGTGTGTTATTGATAGCGGCTCGATTCAAAATATTACACGACGTAGTGCATCGCCTTAACGCAATATCTCTGCACCGGAATGAGATAAGGAGTAGAATTAAAGTCAATGTAATGTAGTTTTTTAACAGTAACATTGTGGTATACAGTAGTGAATGGAAAGAAGTCGGATACGCCAAAGAAAGACATTAGCAATAGCGAAACATTACGGGGTCCACTATTTATTATATAAAGATTGGCTTCAAATTCTGAAATCTGTTTGGTTGAACGCTGAATGTTATATAACCTATAATTTCATTGAATGCGAAAAATAGAACAGGAACGCGTTTCTACTGCGAGGTCACTGGCAGAAGGCGAACCCTATTTTAAAAGCCCTTCGCTGTTTCATAAATACATTTATGCGAAATTCTAGAAAGCTCTCGTAACTAATAAAGAGTAATAAATAATAACCATCGCTGTAAAAGCAATTTCCGTTAAAATATTGTGACTTCAAAATCAAATATACAAAAAACTGATGGTAAAATTATTCAGGCAATTTTTAATAAACTCATAAGTATAGTTGTATTCATATTATGATTGGGCGAATTCTAACGTCAAAGGAACCCAGAAGTTAACGATTTGAATACATGTAAAATTACCGATTCAAATTGGTTCTTTTTGATTAAATTAGTTAAAATAATTAAAAAGTTGAGCGGAGACGGTTTACATATAGTTCCCGTGAGCACTTAGGCCATAGGCCCATTGGGCTATCTCCCATTTTACCTCATTTCTTTAACAGTCACCCGGTCCCTTTTGTAAAGTTCACCAGGGTTGTCATTGGATATGTGGCTATGTCTTCTGGTTCCACAATGTGTCTTCCCAGGTCTCATATGCAATCTCCCTTGATTCCCTGAACGCCCCACAAGGGAAGAGAGCCTCATCTCAGAGAGGCCTCACAAGGGAAGAATTCACGGAGGTGGCCTCATCTCTCCTCTCCAGTCTCCACTCCTCCTTAATAAACTTAATACATAAAATGTATGTAGGTATATAACAAAATACTGGTATTTAAGATAAATGATACAAAATGAAAATCGCGATAATTTAAGGGGACGATGTACCGTAATAGGGGTCAGTTTTCAACTTTGAAAATAAATAACATCTTTATAAAATTTGTGTGTGAAACTATACATGTGTTTGTTCGGGGATGGCGATCAAAGTAATGGTTAATGGGGTGGCTTTGGTATACCATTTTTTGTTTATTTTCGAAGCGTCATTTGTATCCACGTTGCCTGAAAAAGAAATCATTAAAAAGAAGCGAGTCATTTCTGAGTGGTCGCGAGAATTATGCAGATATTTGCGATGATCAAAGTCGCCCCATATTACGTTACAAAAAAAGTTTGGAAAAACCAACTACAGAGGTAGTGCGAAGCGTAGATGGGTCTGCAATGGGCAGAGCTCAAAAGTAACCCAGAACCGACCTGGTCGAAGAAATGGGATCCAATAATAATTAGAAAAAGATTTATTAGATTAAACAAAAAACTAAAATGGACAAAAGTCCTCATTGCGAACGATTTTCTTCATCGTTTTCGACTTTGATGAAAATTGGAATCATAAGTCTCCAGGAATAGGTCGAAATAATGGACACAGAGGCGTTTCGAAGGATTATCGGCAACTATTTATTGACTTTTCTATGCGTGTATCGCTGCTGGCACTCTCCCAAGGGCTTCCGAAACTGTATCAAACAGTTGCCATTAAGGTCAATACACTCTCAAATTCTTTGAAGTATTTTTTCACGAATATGCAACAGTAGGTATGCTATCAGAGTTACCTCATGCTCTGGTCTATTTTAAAGGCACAAACAATAATAGAGGCGATAAAAACCAATATTTTTAATGTTTCAGCAATGAATAACACACAACAAGCTTTTCAATCCATAAGAAAAGTAAACAAAACCATCACCAAAGTAATTTAAGATATAATAACAAAATAAGAAAAACAGAAACAATAGTTTTAGGAATTCCCCAAGGTACGATATTAGGTCCTATACTTTTTATTTTATATATTTATAAATAAAAATTTTGAATTCCAAATGGTTGAAGTATTATATCCTATGCTGATGACACATCAATAAATTTGGAAGAAAGCAAATGGAAAGAAATTGAAGTATCAGCCAATAGAGCAATAAATATTCTGAAAACCTGGTTTGATATAAATCTATTATTACTATACCGAATATAGACAGATAGCACCGCGGACTTTTCTGTAGGCCCTTTTGAGAAACAAAATTCCGTAGTACATTATTTTCATGCATCTCATAAGGTTTAGCCAGCGTTAGCAATGTCAGTGTCCGGAGACTTATTTAAAAAAAAACATTGAATTTTCTCTACTTTCTATAAATACCTATAATATGATTTAATATATGTATATATAGCTTTCGAAATAAATTTTCTAAATGATAGTGAAAACCCTATCAAATCCGTTGAGTAATTTCGAAGAATGAAGCGAATTTATTTGATACTATTTAATAGAGATACTCGGCAATAAATACAAATGTTAGATGTAACAAAAAATTAATACTACCCAATAAATAAGAAGAAAAAAACTATGGCATTCACAATTTAGTGATTAATTCGAGACGCGTCGGCGCTAATCTTAGAATTTGAGGGGAATAAATAAAGACTTAAATTAACATAATAAGTAATTTGTCAGTAGTACGATCAATCATTACAACCTTGCAGTACGCGAGAAGTTAGCTAACTGTCGATTTGGTGACCATACTTCAAGATAAATTAAATACAATTCGGTTTCGTTATCACGAGGATTTGGCTATCTTATCTAAGTTGGGCTTATTACAGGTTAGAGGTGTTGAAGGTATGTACCTGAAACATTGTAATGCTCACAGATGATGTAGTTTTATAGCCTGGCTATCTCAGAAATGTGATGATATTATCGTCCTCAAAGCGATAAGATTCCTGACTTTGGGAATAGAGGAAGCGATTTCATTTCCTGGCGAGAGAGAATTTTCGTTCACATACCAGAATGGTATATACTCTAAGGACGGGTTGCTGTGACAGAATTTGAACAATTCATCAAATTTCAAAATCATCAAATAGAACCTTCACAGAACTTGAAAATCAACTTTTGAAATTTGACAAATTGTTAAAATTCGGTGAAACATCCCGTCCTAAGTGAGTGCCGCCCTGCGAAAGATCGGATCCATGCTAACTCAACACAGTGACTATTCAACACACTTTCAAAAAGTGATATAAAGTCATTAGAAACGATGAAATTTTTTTTTTTAACCTAACCTAACCTACTTAACCCAGTTAATAAAGTTTTTGTTTCATCACTTTCCATGACTTAATATAACTTTTTAAAGATGTGATGAATTATCATTTTGATGATTTAGAATTTCACCATTCAGAATCGAACCGTTACTTGTTATGGCTTTAGCTGTGTTTAGAATAAGTGTTTGTGACTAAATCTGAATAGCAAGGTTCTTTCCAACCTTTCTCTTCCTCTCCCCTTTTTACAACACTGAATAAATACTTTACACAGTTTCACATATTCCGTATTTTTTTACGGTTAAACAGTTAAACAAGATCACCATTCGGAATTGAAACGTTACTTGAAATGGCTTTAGCCGTGTTTGGTGGTCAGGTACTTCACGAAATTTCTGTTCCCTTGTTCCCTTCCCTAGTTTCTTCAGCAGCACAACGTTCCCCAACTGAGCGCTTAGTCAAAATCCTTTAACCAGGTTCAAATATTGCGTATTCTTCGTATGAAACTGTACATCAAATTTTGTTACGTTTCTTGTATTTATCTATTAATTAACGCCCTTTTTCGGGGCTTCTACATAAGAATATTAAGAAATATACATTATTTATTGTACATAACTGAATCGCTTCATTAACAACATTTTATATTTGTTTAAAGATAAATTGAAGATGTCCACTGACATGGTAAAATTGTTTCTCTCCATTAATATTCTGGGCAAAGAGGAATACATATGGTAGTTAGTCCCAGAATTTCTGCACTGAAATAAATCCTGACTTCTAGTATTACGTTGTGGAATCCGGAAGCTTATCAATTCTAGCAATACCAGACTATCAACTAAATCATTTAGAATTTTATATAGAAATACCAAATAAGTCAGTGAAAATTCTTCTGTCTGACAATTTGAGTATATTCATATAATTTAACAGAGTGTTGTAGGTCAACATAATTGCTGGAATACCCATTTTAAAATTTATAAAACGTAAGAATTTGTATTCTTTCATCAGCTTGTACATGTATATTATAATGTGGATTCCAGACAGGAGAATTGTACTCGAGTTCACTTCTTACATAGGCAAAATATAACAATTTAATACAATTTATATTGTTAAAATTTACTTCCAATAAATTGTTGACAACAATGTCTGAATGAACCTTTACTCACTTAGATACAAAGAAATTGAGAAAAACAAATAGACCCGGAAAATTTTTACCTTCGACATAATGTTGAGTTTTGGAAAACGCTCCCCATTTGGGGACGTCATAATTCCACTGGCTTTAAGACGTTTGGGAGCAGTTGAGACTCTTGTGCGGTATCTACATAAAAAGTCTAATATTTGAACATCAAATCGCTTCGAATTTTGTGCTCGAATAAAATCAACATAATATATAGGTTAAGTTTTAGGGTCCGTTGACTTCACTGGGTTTTATTTGACAATAGAACAATCACGTGATGATTTTTAAATATATACACTAAAAAAGTAACGATTCCTCTTAGGTAGTCGGAAGGACATTGCTCTGTGGTTGGCAATGGAAGAAAGAAGATTCCATGAAGCACATAATATTCGATCGATATTTTTAAATAATAACAGTAAATGATTTTACCTTGTCAGCTTGAGCAGATCTCTACCTTATCATAAACCAAAAACACCCTGATTTAGTCAAGTTCAAAACCATAACAGCTTAAAACTTACACTTACAGAGGGCAGCAGTTATTTATTTTAACAATATGGATTGGTTCGACTAGCCACTGTATAAACTATTTAAGGTTAAACGCAACGCTCGTTGTATTCTACGTGTTCACAGATGGCGTTAATTAATTAATTTTGTTTAAATACGCTTTTGCAAGGAATTGCTTTACAATATTAAGACAAATCATTTGTTTGCGCCCGTATATACGCAATATGAATATGAATCAATAGTTTTGTTCGTTTAAAGACTTAATTCTTTCGAGAAAGGCACACAAATACAATATTTTACCGATGATTCAATCCAATATTGTATTTGTAGATAGAATTGAGTTTTTATATGGACAAATAAAAAGATACTCGATAGACTTTCTCGATAGAATTGAGTTTTTATATGGACAAAACTATTTATTCATATTGCGTATATGAGGGCGCAAACAAATAATTTGTCTTAATACTGTAAAGCAATACCTTGCAAAAGCGTATTTAAACAAAATTAATTAATAAACGCCATCTGTGAACACGTAGAATACAACGAGCGTTGCGTTTAACCTTAAACAATAACGATTCTCGAAGACATTTTAAAGCAAATATTGAAGCAAGGGTTGCTGCTAATGACCGATGATTCACAATCTATGAATGATTATATAAATAAATTAATGCTTCTCTGTTTGTCTCGTACGCGTTCCTATACCATTTATCCGATTTCACTGTAAATTTGTTCTTATTAGTGCCAGGAGTGTTAAGAGAGTAGTTTGAATGGTAGAATTCGATACGTAGTCGAATTAACATCGATATAACGTATTTTTTAACAGTGATAATGTGGAATTCATTATGCTACATGAAGCGAATGGTATGATATAATAACTTGCTGAGGTGTACCTGCCCGGCGTTGCTGGGGGTTAACCTTAGGAGATAGACATATACAATCACGGACTTTTCTGTAGGCCTTTTTAAGATATACAATTCCGTAGTACATTATTTTGATGTATCTCATAAGGTTTAGCCAGCGTTAACAATGTAGTGCCCGAAAAAATATTTTTACGACTTGATTATAAAACATCGACTTTTCTCTACTTTCTATAAATATAACGGTACGTATACATTTTCGACCCGAAACACGAACCGAGCTACGAATATCGGAAAAGGAACGAAGCAACTGCAAGCGGCGTTCCGCGCTATTTGGGGTTTCTTCGTTCCTTTCACATAAGTTGAGGTTCAGTTCGGCAGTCCGGTTCGCGTATGTATACGTAGCATAATACGCATGTATTCTATATGAAAATCTTCCGGAAGAAATAGTGAAAACCCACAGACATAGGAATTAATAAACGAGAAGATAATGGCGAGGGGTAAAATCAACTGTTGAAGAACGAAGGGGGTAAGGCTGACTGTGATTCGTCAATAAATCAATCTGACAGTAAATAGGCATCTCGCATTATAATATCACCATTTACTTCTTAAAGTAAAATCTGCTTTGGAATGAATAGACATTTTTAGATGGGAGCGCAAATTACTCGCCACGTTATGAACAAATTTGCGAAGTCCAAATTCGGCAAAAAAATTCGGTTCATTTTCAGAGTCGAATATTTCGTTTAAGTATTTAGTTAAGACACTTTTATAAATGTTCATAATTTACTTCCCAGCAACCAACCAGCTTTGTGTTTCGCGTCCAGACGTTTCTCGATGTGATAGTAACAACTGATTCATATTATACGATGTGAATATGCTTAAAATAAAGTAAAATAATGCTTATATATGGAATGTAATACGACAATTGGGTTTATTCTCTTTTTCACATCTATTTTTACAAGTTTTCATAGTACAAGTCAACATTTTGCCGTGTTATTTCGTAAAATGAACCGATGATGCCTCGACCATAGTTCGCACAAGAATGATGACGTCACGTTGTCAAATTTTACTTGAGGCCATACGCGAGCACAGCCGGCTCCAATGGAACCGGTATGGGGAGTGGGGATAATACGCTTTTAATCACTTAGGGCAGGTCTACTAATATTCATATGTCTATGTGAAAACCCTATCAAAATCCGTTCCGTACTTTAAGAACTCAAACGCAAAAACAGACAGACGCGGATGGTGACTTTATTTTATACTACAGGGTTTTCCATTAAGAGGTGTTATTTTGATATTCAATCGTAAAAGATCAATGGTTTCGTTGCTCGTGTGGCACATAGTGCCGTCTTGTTGAAAGTAAACGTTGTCCAGATCAATACCATCCAATTCCGGCCATAAAAAATCATTAATCATCTCTCGATAGCGCAATCCATTCACCGTAACTGTTGCTCCAGCCTCATTTTCGAAAAAGTAAGGTCCAATGACTCCGCCGGACCACAAACCGCACCAAACAGTCACACGTTGAGGATAGAGAGGCTTTTCAACAATAACTCTTGTGTTTTCCGAGCCCCAGATGCGACAATTTTGCTTGTTGACGAAGCCACAGAGGTGGAAATGGGCCTCATCACTCAAGATGATTTGCATTTGATTCACTCAAGTGAGTTTTAATAATTTCAATGCGTTGTTGAAGCGTGTATCGTTCCATTTTTATTAATGGCGTAGTTTCTACTTGTCAAACGTCAAAAATGACAGCTTTAAAAGTAACATCTACCGAAATAGCGGGCTATTCAAAATAACACATCTTATTGGAAAACCCTGTATTTAGAGATTAGAGATATTATTTCCGTCTTCAAAATGCACCAAGTTGTTGGGTACAAAACTTTACGCCAAACAAACGCCGGTTACGCGTCAGCTTGTACAGAATTAACGCAAATATTTTAATCAGTACGCCTAGCAACGTAGAATAATCATCAGCGGTGATAACAAATGATTAAAATGAATGATCAACGTGATGAGTGACAAAGAAGTTTGTGGTTGAGCCACCGTTGTTATGGCTATCAGACTTGTGACTAATTTGTCTCGATGTACGACACTTCCTATAAATGTGATGATACATAAATATGATAGACGTGGTGCATTTACTGACGATTAATGTGGTGTTGTATTAATAAATGCATTATGTAGATTTTGCAATTTTGACTCACATTATGGTAGATTGCTGCGGGTCAAAGAAGGTATTGTTTACGTATGAGTAGGAATAGCTGTTGTTAGATAAAAGTTTATACGGAACAATACACATTCTCTCAGTAATGTTTCTTGAATCTGTAAAGCATTTAAACAAAAAATGAAAATGTTCGTTTGTTCAAAATCTCAGAAAAATCTTCACCAATTGCTTTGAAATTTTGACACAACTTTGCATTCGAATACGCGTGTGTTTTTATATACCTATATTATATAGATGTCAACCTGATTTTTTTTCTGTTGGACATATTACATTTTGTTTGATATATTAAGCTCGGTCCAGACATGTTCTTTTGTCCGTACCGTACCTCCGTTTCGTACCAGCGTCGCGATCAAGAACGCTAGTTTGGACGCCCGTTCGGTACGGTACGGTGGTACGGCATCTCGATACGGATAGAGGTACGCTCCGATCCATCGCGAGTCGGTTTTTCGGCCCGTTCAAAGGCGATACGGTACGGGTCTGCGCCAGTCTGGACGTGTTCGCGGCGTCTTACATCTTTCTCTGTTT
This sequence comes from Hesperophylax consimilis, assembly GCF_061612785.1. Classification (NCBI taxonomy): domain Eukaryota; kingdom Metazoa; phylum Arthropoda; class Insecta; order Trichoptera; family Limnephilidae; genus Hesperophylax; species Hesperophylax consimilis. The sequence goes on from NC_142848.1 coordinate 31,461,959, forward strand.
TTGAACAATTCTAACTCCCACCAACGTCGCCTTTTTTGTTTTTTTTTCGTTATATTATTGTGAATAACAATGAAGGACGCGCAAGCAATCGTCAAATTCTCAAACACTTCCGCAGTCGACGACATGGTGGGAGGAAATGGACACGCGATGATCGCAGCGACGTTACGGAGATACGGGCTCTTGATCGCGACGCGGATACGAAACGGAGGTACGGTACGGACAAAAGATGATGCGTCCAGAGTTTTTGGATCGCGACGCTGGTACGAAACGGAGGTACGGTACGGACAAAAGAACATGTCTGGACCCAGCTTTACATGGTGTTTGTTTAGTGCAATTGAGTGGTTTCGGTTTCAGTCTGTATCTTTTGTCAGTTTATTTTCTATTTCTGATGTCCCCATGTTTTGTATCCAGCTTTTTATTTAAGATTTAAATGTTTAGTAGCATAGTATAGGAAGCTTTTTTGCCTAATTGTTGTGTTAGTAGTTGCTTGTTTGATATGTGTTTATTGTAATGAATTTATGCACCGTTCTTAGAGTAGTTGGTGGCGAAATGGTCAACATTCCAAGCAGTTCAACTGGCTGACCGGATAAATCATCACAATGATAATTCATCACACCTTTAAAAAGTTATATTAAGTCATGGAAAATGATGAAACAAAAGTTTTATTAACTGGGTTAAGTAGGTCAGGTTAGGTTAGGTTTAAATATTTTTTTTTTCATCGTTTCTTATGACTTTATATCATTTTTTAAAAGTGTGTTGAATTGTCACTGTGTTGAGTTATCATGGAACCGTTTTTATATACCTATATTATAAAGATGTCAAATGTAATAAGTAAAAATTGTTTTAAAAAAAACAGCGCCATCTGTTGGACATAAAAGCAATACACGTTACTGTTACGTTGCATTCGAATACGCGTCTGTTTTTATATACCAATATAATATAGATGTCACTTGTGACAGATAAAAACATGCTTTCTTTTAAAAAACAGCGCCATTTGTTGGAAGCAACAGCAACACGCGCTATTGTTTCTGTATATGCACACACAGACTGAACCACAGCGACGCGTGGCGGGGTACAGCTTGTTAATAAAATAAAATAATTTTGGTACCTACTTTATTGCTTATCTAATAAGATGTAATTCCGATGAGTGGTTCCAATTTTGAAATAAAAAAGGTAATTGAACATGTATAATGTTAAGCATTGCGAAGAGATATTTCACATTACTTAATTACCCATATACACCAAAGATCGAAATAGTTATTTATGTAATATTTGTATTTTTTACAACAGATGTAAAAAATTTACACGTTATAACGAAAAAATTTTATTAAAAATATTGAACTCTAAATTCGATTGTTGTGAACTCCTGCATTTAATAAATCAACACATATCTACACGAACGACTAGGCAAATATCAATATTTTTTATATACATACATCTCATTCCAACTACAGTTTTCACTCTCCAATACAACGTTTACACAGTCTTGGTAACAAATACTTGTATTGGCGATGCCATACGTAGTAATGCAAAATCATGTGTTTTTGGTTTGAAAATTTGGTCGCCTAGAAATGTTTCAGATGCTTTAATTAAATACTGCGAGTAGAATACATCTTGGCCTTTGAAATAATCGAGTATTTTTTAGATAAGTCTTTTTATAAGCCCAGAAAAAAATAACGTATGAGGCCTATGTAAACTGCTTTAAAGTTCAAAATTTCCTACTTATGAACCCATTTTCGGTTATGATTTTACTGTATAATGTGGCAAATTAAGTTATTTATAAAATGATCGGAAATCATTTAAATATTTATGCCTGAACATTTACAAAATAAAATAAAAGGCACTTATTGGCCATGTTTTTTTCTTGCATAAATCAAAAGAGGCGGATGGTGTTAAGCGGGAATTTAAACCTTATCGCCATCTACGTAAGGGTTGTTATTGATAGCGGCTCAATTTAAAATATTTCACGACGTAGTGCATCGCCTTAAACAATATAAATGTATTTGACAATAATTTTAATAACTTAGCAAACTTTAAACGGAGTATGTGCGAACTATTTTTACCTAATTTGTAAACTATTGTTACACTTTCTTATTGTCATTATGGTTGATTTGGAGGATTTTGACAGATATTCTATTTTTCGTCTCACTTATTTGTACTCTATCCATACCTATATTTTTTAAACTTTTATATTTTATGTAACATATTTTGTTAACCCCGATAATTTTTTATGTAACCTGTATTATGTTAAATATGATTTTTTTTAATGTAATCTGTGTAACTAAAAAAATAAAGATGTACATTATTATAGGTAAAAGCCCTATGGACGTTTAAATAAAATAAAATAAAATAAAAATAAAAATCGCCTTTCTCACCAAATTTCTTCTGTTTGGTGAGGGAATTCTAACGCAATTATACTATAAAGTCATGAAGTCATAATAAAATATTGCAAGTAAATACCAAAAAATACGTAAGAAAAATGCAAGTTTGCCAATAAGAGAGAAGTAAGATTAAAATAATAATAATAACAGATAGTTTTTAATTTTTCAAATTAAGGCGATGCACTACGTCGTGTAATATTTTAAATTGAGCCGCTATCAATAACAACCCTTACGTAGATGGCGATAAGGTTTAAATTCCCGTTTAACACCATCCGCCTGTTTTGATTTTTGTAAGAAAAAAACATGGCCAAAAAGTGCCTTTTATTTTATTTTGTGGATGTTCAGGCATAAATATTTAATTTTTTTCCGATCATTTTCTAAATAACATAATTTGCCACATTATACAATAAAATCATAAGCGAAAATGGGTACGTAAGTAGGAGATTTTGAACTTTGAAAGCAGTTTTCATAGGCCTTATACATTATTTTTTTCTGGGCTTATCAAAAGATTTATCTAAAAATACTCGATTATTTCAAAGGCCAGGATATATTCTACTCGCAGTATTTAATTAAAGCATCTGAAACATTTCTAGGCGACCAAATTTTCAAACCAAAAACACATGATTTTGCCTACTACGTATGGCATCGCCTTAAGCTGAATTTCATGAATGTTTTCGATAATTTTTGGATTTAGGAAGGTTGTTAAAACAAGTTATTCCCAGATATAGGTAGGCATTTTGAATGTGCTTGGTACACATGTTCGAGATTTTAATGTTGTTCTGATACTAGCCGACATGTACCTGGCGTTGCTAGGAGTTATCCCTAGAAGATCGACTAGTATACGGTAGTGGGCTTTTCTGTAGGCCATTTTAAGATATCAAATCCGTCGTACGCATAGACATATGAATATTAGTAGACCTGCCCTAAGTGATTAAAAGCGTATTATCCCCACTCCCCATACCGGTTCCATTGGAGCCGGCTGTGCTCGCGTATGGCCTCAAGTGAAATTTGAAAACGTGACGTCATCATTCTTGTGCGAACTATGGTCGAGGCATCATCGGTTCATTTTACGAAATAACACGGCAAAATGTTGACTTGTGATATGAAAACTTGTAAAAATAGATGTGAAAAAGAGAATAAACCCAATTGTCGTATTACATTCCATAAGTAAGCATTATTTTACTTTATTTTAAGCTTATTCACACCGTATTATATGGATCAGTTTTAGAAACATATACTATCACATCACAATGTAGCGATTCTCAAGTGTGCTCATCGTTGTTTACTGGGGTAAGTAAATTATGAAACATTTGTAAAAGTGTCTTAACTAAATACTCTGAAACTAACTACGACTCTGCAAACAGAAGAAATTTACTTTGCCGAATTTGGACTTCGCAAATTAGTTCATAACGTGGCGAGTAATTTGCGCTCCCATGTAAAAATGTCTATTCATTCAAAAGCAGATTTTACTTTTAAGAAGTAAATGGTGATATTATAATGCGAGATGCCTATTTACTGTCAGATTGATTTATTGACGAATCACAGTCAGCTTCACCCCCTTCGTTCTTCAACAGTTGATTTTACCCCTCGCCATTATCTTCTCGTCTATTAATTCCTATGTCTGTGGTCGTACGTTATTTTGATGTAACTCGCACTGTTAAGCCAGCGTTAGCAATGGAAGTTTTTTTTATGATGATTATAAAACATCGAAATTTCTCTTTATTTAAATATAACATATAATATAATAGTGATTTGTTTTTGGGGTATTATGCCGCGTTACCTCCTTCTTTAGCCAACGTTTCGTCACGGCAGATGTGTAATTTTCTCAAATAATTTGATGATGGACACAGCAATGCTGTCCGAAACGTTGGCAAAAGAAGGAGTTAGCAACACGGTATAACACCCCAAAAACAAATAACAAAAATATTGATAAGGTATTAAAATATTTTTCTTCAAAAATTTGTATTATTGAATATTTTTTACACGTTTTGTCAATTGTAGGTACAATGAATATTGTAAAAAAAATAGGTCGAAAATGTAGATAGTTTTTTACAGTGATTATTTAGTGAGAACCACAGACATAGGAATTAATAGACGAGAAGATAATGGCGAGGGGTAAAATCAACTGTTGAAGAACGAAGGGAGTGAAGCTGACTGTGATTCGTCAATAAATCAATCTGACAGTAAATAGGCATCTTGCATTATAATATCACCATTTACTTCTTAAAAGTAAAATCTGCTTTTGAATGAATAGACATTTTTACATGGATTCGGTTCTATTTTCAGAGTCGAATATTTCGTTTAAGTATTTAGTTAAGACACTTTTATAAATGTTCATAATTTACTTCCCAGCAACCAACCAGCTTTGTGTTTCGCGTCCAGACGTTTCTCGATGTGATAGTAACAACTGATTCATATTATACGATGTGAATATGCTTAAAATAAAGTAAAATAATGCTTATATATGGAATGTAATACGACAATTGGGTTTATTCTCTTTTTCACATCTATTTTTACAAGTTTTCATATCACAAGTCAACATTTTGCCGTGTTATTTCGTAAAATGAACCGATGATGCCTCGACCATAGTTCGCACAAGAATGATGACGTCACGTTTTCTAAATTCACTTAAGGCCATACGCGAGCACAGCCGGCTCCAATGGAACCGGTATGGAGAGTGGGGAATAATACGCTTTTAATCACTTAGGGCAGGTCTACTAATATTCATATGTCTATGGTGAGAACGCAAGATTGTAAGAAAAATTCACGGGCATTTATTTTTTCTCGGGAGATTTATTAAATTTGTATAGGTATTTCAGGCGAATAATTATTCTTTATAATAATTTGTTATCCTTTGCGCTATGCATAAAAACAATTATCATTAAAAAGATAATATATGACAAGACAAAATATTTCATCAATAAATGTAGATATGTCCCGACGCCATCTAATTGGAGATTTAGCATTAACAAAGCCTTTCGTTCAAAAATACAGTTTGTTGTTTTTAGGTGGGCAAAAATGTAATAAGCAATAATGTAGAAAGAAAAATACTGGTACATGTTGAATTATTTGGTGTGTTTGGAATAAGCCTACGTAGCTTAATACTGAGAGGTTTTGACCGGCAGTCAGAAGGTTGTGGGTTCAATTCCCGTCGGCGGGATTTATTCTTTCTTGGGAGATTTTTTTTCGGGAGGTATTTCTAATAATAATTTGTAAGAAAGAGCTGACGACGATGGTGATCATCTCACGGCAAGAATTTTTCTTGAAGACAAGATATCCGCAAGGCAGGAAACTATTTCTACAGAGCGGCATTATCACTAATAATAATTAATAATTATACATATATTATTTAGTACTTGTCGGTGGATAAATCCTGTTTGGCACAATTAAATAATGCAAGGCAAACATTAGTAGATATTACTATTCTCAAATGACGAATGACTGGTAATTAAAATAGGCATTTAAAACAATTATTCGTTTAATTATGTCGATTATCCACATGCTAACGCAATGTAGTATATAAGATCGATGGCAGGCGTAATTAAAAACGTGAAAATCCCATGAGTTATATTCGTAGAATGGGAGCTACGTGAAGAGATCCCATTTTATTACTAAAACCACTGAAGAGATGAGGATTGGACCTTCCTCCCCAGGGACTGGCTCTTAACTGATGTGACTTTTTAAATGGTGACCGGATAAATCGTTAATCACATCTTCAAAAAGGTATATAAAGTCATGGAAAGTGATGAAGCACAAACTGTATTAACTGGGTTAAGTAGGTTAGGTTAGGTTTAAAAAAAAAAAATTCATCGTTTCTAATGAGTTTATATCACTTTTTAAAAGTGTGTTGAATTGCCACTGTGTTGAGTTATCATGGAACCTTCTAAATATCTTTCAAAACATTAAAAAAATGGTTTTAATTAGGATTAAATCTTTCTCCTCTAGGACTGGAGGCAACGACACTAACACCTAAGCCAAACAATAATTGGATAGTACCAACATTTATTTCGCATATTAAGTACTGCATTTTTATTTATTTACTAAACACAATGTCATCCAATTTCAGAGATATGTGAATATATCCGCCTTTGTATGCGCGATTGCCACCAAAATTTGATAAAATGCAATCTTTTTTTTTACGAGTTAATTTTTTTAAACTTTCTTCTGGCAGGTAGATACCATTATGTTGAAAAAGAAAATCCAATAAACACGATAATGTAACATTTGAAATATATTATTTAGTGAATCATTAAAACGGCCACCATCTTGAACGGAAACGGAACGTACAAACAAATTAATACAAGTACTTTCAAAAACAGTACTTCTCAACACCCAATAAATACAATAGGTACGAGTATGTTGCATATTATACAAAAGCATTTAACGGTTTGTACATCAAACTGTATATTATATTATGCTGCGAGAAAACCTTATAACCTTAATAAACAGTAAAAAATACGATGAATTAACAAACAAAAAACCACCGGTTTACCTCAATTAATAATAAGAAAAATTTCGAAATTTCTACAAACTGTCAAACGAGGGACAAAAAATATCCACCGCACATTAATCTCCTTGATTAAAAAACGTCAATTTCTCGACATTAACAAGAACCCATAAATAAATTAATAAAAAAGGTTAGAAAAACTTACAGATAAACATGTAACTTTTTAACGCCGATTATTGAGAGTTGATTAAATTGTTATCGAGAGAAAAACGTATTACTTTGACAGTTGATGTTGCTAACAATAAATTAATAAAATACATACTGTATATATAATTTAATTATTGAAGACAATATTAGCAATTCCTAAACGAAAATATGAAACAGAAAAGATATGGTCACATCTAGGACTCGAACCCAGGACCCTTGCTTGCCGGGACACCGCTCTACCAACTGAGCTAATGGGACCCTATCTCCTTCAGTCGTCATATGTAACTGTATCATACTTCGAATAAGAACTACCAACATTGTCTCGCCGCACATTTTTATTGGCAACTATCTTTATGTATGATCGCAAGATTCAACCCGAACTAAATGCAATCTAGACAGCTTCATTAGATAAACATATTTTATTTTTATTTTTTAATGTGCGACATCTATTGACTTTTCTGCAAGTCTAGAATTAATATTTATTTTTTTGGAATAACTTAGTGAGTAAAACCTCAAATTGTAATATTTAATTATTGAAGAAAGTTGAGAGCAATTCATAAACGAAAATCTGAAACAGAAAAATCAGAAAAAGATACGGTAACATCTAGAACACGAATATGTATATATTTTTGGGATTACCGGTATTATATATCATAGCGCTAAAAACGCACCGTTAAAAGTTATTAAATATTTTCTCATTCATTGTTATTTTTTCTACACTGTAATTTTTACATAAATTTTAGATTTTGTTCTTTGTCCTAAAGTTCCAGCATATTGTTATTAACAGTATTACCTTTTCTTGCTTCTAGTAAATTGTAAATTGTATCGGGGTTAATAATCTGATGTTTATAAAAATAAATTAGATAGTAAACATTTGTGTACATACATTCTCATTTAAACATTCGTTAATTTGTTTATGTTATACGTTCATACCTTGTATCTCTGTTCTATATACATCTATAGCTACTAGTAAAATATTTTTATTTAACACTACCTGAAGTCCCCATCGTTGGCCGGGCTTTACACAAAATTTTCGAAATCGTAGTCAATAATTTTCGCCTTATTTTGAAGGTCAAGTGTGCAAAATTTCATCAATATCGGAAACAAACTGTAAATTTGTATAAATAACAAAGCCAGCCGTCCGCCCATGATGATGTTTTAAAAGGTGTACAGTAAAGGCAATTTTAAGAACATGAACCCTGAATGGGATTACAAAATCATTTTATTTTAAAGTGTGAAAGTAACGAGATAATAAGTGAAATATCACAAAGTTGCGCTATAAAAATGCATTTTCATTATTACATTGTATTGTAATTTTCTCTCTGATAAATGTGTCGTCTGTGAGAAAGACGGAGAGGTTAAAACAGTGTTTAGAATATTGTATCAATTTTTCCGGCCATGGGGGGCTGTCATTTGTGTTTCCTGTGTATTTGTATAATTATTTGGTGTTTGCTGTACATCGTGTACAATTTTATGATAATATGGAATAACACGATGGGTCAACAACCAACTGAATCCTAACACCAACAAGGAAATACGTAGAAAACATTTGTTTATCGCATGATAATACCAACGTAACTTAATAAGTCATTTTATACAATAAAGCCATAACCGAAAAGGGTTTCGTAAGTAAGCGATTTTGAACTTTAAAGCACTTTTTACAGACCTTATACTTTATTTTTTTCCCGAATTATAAAAAAGTCGTTTAAAAAAACTACTCGATTGTTTCGTTGTGTTCTACTGGCAGTATTTAAGTAAAGCATCGAAAATAGCTCTAAACGAGCAAATTTCCAAACCAAAAACACGTGATTTTGCATTACTTCGTAGTGCTTCGCCTTATGTATGACAATCGGTTGCCGGTACCTAGGCCGGGGGCAGGATGTGAATGCTTTTCTCGGGACGCTGCGGAACACGTGTGCTGAGGGATATGATTACAGGTTTCATTGTATCATTGAATACTTATCTAAACATGAATTTTATTTTTAAATTACATGTATAAAGAGGAAGTCAACTGCTTTAAGTATCACCATGGGAAAACAATCGCCACAACTCGAACAATACAACCTTGATTTGAGATGTTTACGGCCAAAAGTATTATAGTGCTTTATTTTTGGGCTACATCTTTCTTTAGTCAACGTTTCGGACAGCATTGCAGAGTTCATTATCAGGGCAGATGTGTAAAGATTGTCACAATCACCATAATCTTTACACATCTGCCCTAATGATGGACACTTCAATGCTGTCCGAAACGTTGGCTAAGGAAGGAGGTAGCGCAACACATAAAACCATAATAATACCCTTAAAAAAGCACAATAATACAGCCTTAATTATCCTTGTATGTAAATCTGACTGACGAGCAACCTGGCAAGCGCTAACGATGATGTTTGGGAGCTGTTAGGCCTCTTGTGCGATAAAAAAACAACCATGGAGTTTTATTTTGTTGTGCCGTTGAGGTTATTATATTTCAAAATGGCGCTGTACAAATTATACAATAATATTTATCTATCTATCTATCTAAGATTACTAAATTCCCATCAGAAGACAAAAAATATGTCAAAAAGAATATAAATTAAACAAAAACAATATTAATCGATTTGATAATTAAAAACATGACATATTTTGTATTAACACAGCTGACCAGTGGTGTGCTGATACATTCTATTATGGATTATGTTATGGAATAATGTTATGTTATTCATCTTCAAGAAACATGATTAAAAATATCTACAACAAAGTAGACAAGCGAACAAGTTAAAACAAAATTCAAAAGAAAATGATTAGGTATCCACGGTAGGCGTGAGGTTTTAAATTATGTATGAATTAACATGTGTTATTTTGGATCGTACAGATTGTAGCAAAAAAGAGGTGGAAAATCTTTATATGTTCTTGAATATATACAAAAAAGAAGGGAATATGTTACATATGCACATCAATTTAAAACCACTGTTTCAGAATAAGAAAATGATTTCAACAGATTAATTTAAAGTAGGTATCGCCACTTAAGATAGGGAATGGCGTAAGGCCCCGTAGTAAGCGTTCAAAGATGGTTTGAAAGGGAGATATGTAAATACGAATGTTAGAGGGAGCGCGCTAATATTCAAAAAAAGATAATAATTAAGCAAAAATGGTGAAAATATATAATAAAACACCACTCGTTTGAAAGCGAGCAAAAATCTCTCCATAGATGCTGTAGTTGCATTTAAAGATACACTGTGATTTTTTCATATTGAATAACAGAAAAAACGTGGTTTTAATAATTTTCAGAGCTTACTTTGAGATTTTGTTCTATCGAGGGAAATTCATACAATTAACGTTTCGGAATAACAAATCTTCAAAAATAATATGTATTTTTTTGGACTTAAAAATTTGAAGGGTTAACGAGAGACTTGTTATACATCGAAATATATATATAGATTTTATAAAAAAAATAATGTTATAAAAAATATATTATAAGAGACCATCAATGTCAATTGTAAAAGTGTTTACGTGATTGAAATTAGCAATTGAAGTGCGATTGACAGAACTTCAATCGGAACGTCAATATTTTCACCCCAGTTGCTTTGTAAATGTCTTCAAAAGCTCTACATACAGTCTGCGAATACAGTGATCCGCCTCCATCACTCTGGACAGTTGCGATATAATGCAATTATGAGTAAAACAAAATCTCGTTCAGTCATGAAACTGAATTCCAAAGGGCTCGATAGATATTGCAATTGAAGAAACGATTGGCAATCGCACAGGGAAACGATCATACCGTAAATGGCGTATGCCAAAGCGCTCAATCAAAATACCCATCAATGGGAAGGTGCAGAAGTCAATCGCTTCAATTCGTAAACGATCAATTGCACTTGTCAATCGCATCAACGACGTAAATTGACGCAACTAATAACAATTGATAATTGATACTGATCGTCTCCGAGGCGCTTTAGTGTCCAAAGCGAAACAAAATGAATCAAGAAAAGATCATTTAAGGAAGCAGTTATGAAGGAATTCTTGTAATGACAACATTAAAAAGATAAAATTTCTGTTTAAATCTTGCACATAATTTAATACGTATATTTTCCTAGTAATTTTAACTTTACTTGACAATACAGGGGACGCCACTGGTATGTTTTTACTTAGTCCTACATTAAGAAATATTTTTTTAGTTTTTACAGTAGATATCAATAGGAAATTACATTTTTTGTCACCGTCTTCATAAATCTCATAAATAATGTTATGCAGTTACGATATTATAAAGAAAAAAGGTTTTAATACCAAAGCCTCTAACGTAAATGCTCTGACGTTAGCTGCATGTTTTTTGGGACCTACGATCGATAAAAAATACGGGATTAAATCTATAAATGAAGTACTGGGTTTTTTTAACCGATGCATACATTATCATATGTCGGATGTATGAATATGTAAATTTTTATTGATATACCAACATACACATAAGCATTTCCTAGGTGTAAATGTTAAATTACGATGCGATCGTTTCCGATGGGGACAAACTATTTATTATAATTTCGTACATTGTCTATTTCGTCTTTTAAAGCGCATGTTATGTCTGTAATTATTGCGCCATTAATAATACACGGAGAAAAATGAGTACGTATATATTTCGGTGAGATTAGAGTACGTAAACGTCATACGAGATTTGTTACTGCTAGCGCCTCGGTGTCTAAAAAGGGAACCATTCTGCGGCTTAATTAGCCCCCTTAAATTTGCGCAAGGAATGTCGTATATAACGAGGATGCGGACTGACTGATATACCGGGCCATAATAGTTTAGTGCAACAAATAAAAAAGAAATAAAATTTTTGCTATTAGTTAGTTATATAGAAATTCGATGCAGAAGAATAGTATTATGCTAAGCTTAGTTATTAATATTATTGACGTATGTTACTATAGCCTTATTGTAACTATATTACGTGCAGTTAAACACATCTACAATGTCTGCCAAATTATTGCATGTAATATTGGTACAAGGAGGTATGTAAACGATTGTGTCCTGATATTGTTGTTGCAATTAAAAATAATTTTCGATCGAGTAGTTCTAGTTCGTATGTTGAAGGTAATTGCGCTCAATAAATCAGGTCTGTCTATAATTCCAGTAACAATTTTAAAAATAAAAGTCAAGTCGTAAACGAGTCTTCTATTTGAGAGTTTTAACAATTCTAATAATGCCATGTAAATGGTCTACATCTAGAAAGTTATCGCGAATAATATTAGCATTGGAACAATCGCAGCCCGGGTTAAAGTTCTCCATGGTTAATTGTTCATATTTACGTAAATACAGACATTTCCACAGGCAGGAATATCAATACGAATCATTTCTCGTTTAATAGAGTCTCTTCAAAGTAACGATTAACATTTCTCGTTCAATAGATTCTCTTCAAAGTGACAAATTAATAACGATTAACATTTCTCGTTCAATAGATTCTTTTAAAGTGACAAATTAATAAGGAATTAACATTGCTAAACTGAGGTAAATATTAATTAGAAACATTTTCGTTGCAAGACAAAACTAAAATCATGATGCAAACCAGAACCCCACACCGCAGAATAAAAGATAAAGTGAATTTTAAAAACTCCTATAACTTTGAAGTGGTCGAAGAGTTTGCCTACCTGGGCTCCATCATAACGCAGGACAACGAAGACCCAGTAGAAGTAAGAAAGCGCATCACAGCCGCTAACAACACTTACTTCGCGTTGCTGCCAGTGTTCAAATCCCGAAACGTCCATAGGAAAACCAAAATAACCCTGTATAAAACAATTATTAGAACGGTCTTGGCCTATGGATGTGAGGCGGGAACACTGACAGCAAAGTCTGCGGAACGGCTGGACACCTTCGAAAGAAAGGTACTTGGAAGAATCTTAGGAGCGGTGCGAGAGGGAGAGGCATGGAGAATCCGCCACAATAAGAGCTATATGACATCTACCAAGCTCCCAGACTCTCTACTCATTTACGGCTCCAAAGACTAAGATGGGCCGGACATGTGCACCGAATGCCAAGCACACGTGTACCAAAGAAGGTTCTAACAGGACACCTGGGAGGCAAACGAAAGGCGGGCAGACCTAGGCTGAGATGGGAGGACGATGTCAGGAAAGATGCCAGAGGACTACTCCATGTTGCAGATTGGAAGACGACGGCCGAGGACAGAGGGCGGTGGAGGCTCATGTTAAAGGAGGCCAAGGCTCGAAATGGGCTGTAGCGCCATTGAAGAAGAAGAGAAGAAGAAGATTTTCGTTGCAGAATAGCTCTTAAGGCGATGCACTACGTCGTGTAATATTTTAAATTGAGTCGCTATCAATAACAACCCTTACGTAGATGGGGATAAGGTTTAAATTCCCGCTTAAAACCATCCGCCTGTTTTGATTTATGCAAGAAAAAACATGGCCAAAAAGTGCCTATTATCTTATTTGTGGATGTTCAGTTCATTTGCCACATTATACAATAAAATCATAACCGAAAATGTTGCAGTTTTCATAAGCCTATACATTATTTTTTTCTGGGCTTATAAAAATACTTATCTAAAAAATACTCCATTTTTTCAAAGGGCAAGATGTATTCTACTCGCAGTATTTAATTAAAGCATCTGAAACATTACTAGGCGACCAAATTTTCAAACCAAAAACACATGATTTTGCATTACTACGTATGGCATCGCCTTTATCGTGTGAGTCGTGAAATTTGCTCAAATGCGCACCGTCAACTTTTCAGCAATAAAAAAATATTTATTTAACTGTCACTAAACAACAAAATGTATTTTTTTTATTTTTTTTTATTGTTCTTTATTCAGTAAAGTTTATACATTACAGTAAACGGGTAAATTTTTGGCCACCACACTAGGCACATGCCCGTGTTGTAGTGGTCAATTTTATGTTAAGTATAATAATTCAAATTAAAAATAAGTTGAATGAAAACAAAATAATATAAAAACAAAATAAAATAATTTATACATCTAAAACAAGTATGAAGTATAAAGGAATTAAAAATAATGCAAAATATCTACATAAGTTTAAGATATATGAATATAAAAAATAGGTGTGGAAAACAGAAAAATTAAAAATAATATAAAAAGTATATCAAAGAAAATACGTATTATTGAATTAAAAATAATACAAGGAGCATGTATCAAAAATAAGAAAAAATACAAGTACATTTGTGTAATTAAAATAGAATTAAAAGTGTAGTAAAAATACAAGTACATTAAGTACAAGTGTATTTCTAAAAAAAGAATACAAATACAATATAAAATCAAAGAAAGTACTATGCATATTATTAATATTTATTTTACTGTCACTAAACAACAAAATGTGTGCATATTAATAATAAAATAACAGCTGTAGTTAGGTACTTTGAAATCTGATAATCAGTTTCTGATTAAAAGAAGCCGAGAAAACTTTAAAACAGCGAGCACAGGAGTCATGAAGATTACTCAAATTATTTGACATGTGCATGATTTTCAATCGTTGATGGCATTTCGTTAGTGAAAAAATCTGATAGTATTATAATCTTAAAGTCTGTACAGTTTAGGATTGTTGCAAACGAAAGTGGCGCCATCTGTTATTACAAAAAATAACCGTTGAATGTTTCAAACAGCATCGCCGATGAGAAAAGGTAAAAAAGAACATTTTCAATAATGTTTCAGATTCTTAAATCTCCTTTGTTCAAATTTGTTTTTCTATCGCTAGTATTCGTAGCTTTTTCTATATTAGTAACGAAATAATACGATTGGTTTATTCAACTCTATGATGAACCAAATGGATTAACATTTCGTACGTGCCAAAAGACAATTATTTTTAATTATCATCCATGTTGTGTCGTTTCGTTTTTAATTAATTCAAACTGTGATTCGGACGAATACGGGTCATTGCACCGAAACCGGTATGTAAGCGGTGACCACATTGTACCAAATAGAGCTGCCTCAGAGTAGGAACTGAGTACCAAATAGAAGTCCAGCGAAAGCCGCTTTAGGTCGGTTTCAATGAGAAAATCGACCAGAATCTTAACTATAAATCAGAAAATATGTTTGTGTGACAGCCAAAGTAGTAAAAAAAAACTCTAACGATGAACTCTGGTGTCGTGAAATTTAGGAAGAATGTTGCGTATGCTATTTCTAGGTCAATGCAACTTTATGTAGCTTGCTAAGTTATTTACATCATGTAGCTTTAAAACTTTATCAATTTCAGTCGGTTAATTTCTTCGTACGGAGCAGCAAAAACTCTCTAACAGTGAGCTCTGGCTTCATGAAATTCTAGGCATTTGTAATGATTTAAGTCCCTACGTCATCTCAATCAGGAGTAATGAAGCTGTGAAGATTTAAATTAGATTAATTTAAATGACAAAGCAAGACAAAATACCAGTACAGCAGCTCTCTGACAAGACAAAACATTTTGCAGTAGTTTGATAATAATATTTTGAAAATTTAATCTAGAATACTACAGATAAAATAAAAATACAGACGGATTTATTTATTTAATTAATTATACATTTACTTACTTAATCCCGTGCGAAGTCGGGTTTTAAAACTTGTTATTGCATATTATTATGAAACGGAAAGTTAGAGAACTAGATACAGTTTATCAGCAATTCTGTCTGTTACGAGTACTATTGGTAAGTAGGTGCTCAAAAATAGTAAATTTGATTTCTAGACGCCAAGTGACAAAAACGGCCAAATAAATCTCAAGAAGGTGACATTTTCACCGATAAAGCGGCTCGGTTTGTCGATAAGGTTTTAAGTTTTTTTTAAAGGTTAGGGTAAGAACACCATGAACAGTGGCGGTTCGTGGGGTCAATCGGATAAAAAAATAGAGAAATAATAATTATTTTTTATATTTTTTTTAAAGAAAGACAAACATTCCCAGATTACAAATAACCTGACAATATTTGAAAATCTCCTACTACCACCACAGTAAGCTGAAAATGTTGCTTGTGTTGTGATGGAGGACTTAGCCAGCCGAGGAATTGAACACACTACGCCTGGGTGGGATCCAAACGCGATGTCAACTCGTCCACCGATCGGTCAGATAACTGTTTAAAAAAATCCCATGGTGCTCCTTTCGATAATATTATATTGGAATTAAAATTATTAAAACTCTCAGATAGAAGAATTTTAGACAGCCCTGATTTACTGAGTCTAGTCACCTTCAACAGACCAATAGAACCAGGAATGAGTCATTTAGATAACTCGCTTGTACCTAGTTTGCATGCAGTTGGCAATACTTACGCAGAAAATGTAGAAATATTCAACTGCACGGAATATAGTCACAAGAAGTCTATAATAACATACCTTAATATTAATAGTAATTAAGAGGAAGCTACAAGCCAAAATGTGTATATTATTGATAGATTGCAGATAATAGGCATTAAAATCGCTTGACTAACGGAGTTTGATTTCAAGACGATTTCAAGCACAAAACTGGTTTTTGTTTATTTTGTAAATAATTTTATAAGAAAGTAAATAAGTTAATCAAGTGAAACTGTCACAGATAATTTTAACTATAATACTGTATTTTTTAAAGTTGTTTCCTTTACGCGTTTATACATTTCTATTGAAAAAAAAAATTTTTAGTAGTTTACATTTATATTTTTTATTGAGTAATTTATTTTTTATTTGTATTCTACTTAAGCGAAACGATAGGAAACCCTTCAATTTATTTAAAGCATATTTTTTGGTAATCATAATGTACACTTATTCGTTATAAAGATTAATCACAATAGTGATTTAGCACTAAGCCTCGCCTTAAAGTGTGGTAAAATTAAAAAAAAAAAAAAAAACTCATTTTCATATATTTTCACGAAGAAAACCGCCACTGGGAATGAAGAAAAAGAAAAAGAAAAACTTTGTGGGAATTATGATTATAATTAAATTACTGGGGAATACTTGTTCATATATTCGATAGAGTTCTTGATGTCAGGCAACTATACATAAAAAAATTATATTACACACTCAAAAACAACGTCACCACTACCCTTCCATTGATCATTATCACGACACTAGACATTCAAGGAGGAATCCAGTTGTTCCACCTACTACTATGACATCCTTTGCCCAAAGACAATTCTATTACCTTGGTCCAAAATTATTCAACCTCTTACCCGATTTATGGAAATCGAAAAGCATAAGCATTCTGCGTAAATTAGTTTATTATTGGCTTCTAGACTTGGGAAGAGTCGAAAGCGAACTTATGATGACCAACACATAAACAAAAATGTTCTGTACTCACATTTATTCATTGTTATTGGCAGTTAAATAAAAAAATCCTACCATGCATCTGATTTATACAATGCGAATGATAATTTTTGTGATTGATAATGTTTATATAATATGTTTTCATGTACCTTGTTTATATGTTTCTTGATTATGTATATTATATTATATGTACCTTGATTATGTAAATTAATACACAGCACAGTAACAGCGATCAAATTAAGAAACCCACCTAATATTTTTCTTATATTGTAACTATAAATTGAATAAATATGTTATCATGTACCCTGATACAGTGTTCCTTAATTGCATATTATTACATGTACCTTGATAAAATTTATCAGGTGTTTTCATAAAAAAAAACTAATATTCGGGTGTACAAATATGTCTGAAAAAGTTTTTATTTTGATTACTTTGATAAATATATATGTATATAGACTATATTACTAGCATAACTATTAATGTAAAGTATGGAAATATAATTCATAACAGCAGCGTGTACAAATGTTAACTAAACCAGGCAATTTGGCTGTCCTAAAACGGGAAAATTTCCTAGTTGGACAGCCAAAGCTTCCTTAATATGTATGTAATTATTTGTATCTAATAAATAAATAAATAAATAAATATGAAAAATATATAACGAACAAGATGGCGTCTTGTTTTGAATGGGTATTTTAGGACTCAATTGATCACGATCCTTGTCGCAGTGAGCTACTCATTTTGCGTTCGTTGTTCGTTTGCTAATGCTTCTTTTGAACAACCGCAGATTTACATTTTTCAATCTGTAAATGTTTTATCTTTAAACCTATTTTAAATAAATATGTACGTGCTGTGAACAGTAGAATGAGAATCGCGTCTAAAAAGCACGTTTATAATATTCTACTGTTTGATAAAAAAAAATACAAAAATTAGGTAGGTACTTAATATGTACCAAAGTACTTAATTATATGACATTTATTTTAGGTAGGTAACATTTTTTCTTCAATATACAATTTGTCCAAAGAAACGTCAATATCTCAATGAAAATTCTTTTTTCAAACTTTCTTTAGGCAGGTAGGTACTATCATATTGGGAAAAAATTTGAATGAGAAAGTCCAAATAAATATGAAGATTTCACATTTGATAAAAATAATCATTACTGAACCATTAAAACGACAATTATTTCGAAACGTAAACGCAAAAAAAATACAGACAGACGAAACGCAAAGCAGTCGAGTTAAAACAGGACTCAGACAAAAATATACTTTTTTTACTATCAGCAATAATCAATCTAACATAAGATGAGAGCCTCTCTAAAAGTCATTTGCCATGACGACTTTAGGTGTAACGCATCACACTGCCCACCTTGGTTGGGTAAGGTTAGGTTAGATTAGGCTAGGTTAGATTGTTGGGTGTCATAATACCCAGAAATAAATAAATTTTATGTAATATATTTATTTATATTTATTGAGTTGAACCTCGGACCACCGGCATTGATTACTCCTTTATCAAAATTGTTGTGATTGCATGTTTTTTTATTTGAATCAAATTGCGTGATGCCATAATATACCGATGTGACATTCATTCTGAAATGTGTCATCGATTTGTAGGTATACTAGTGTAAAATGAACTATAGACGAAATATGTAGATAACATCTTTACAACGAGTAGATTAAGACAAGAGGCTAGAAAAAGCGTCTCGATGATGATAAAAGTAGTCAGTAAGAAAAAGAAATGATAAAAATATATTCGATACAGGGGCGCCGCAGATCTAGGTGTAATGTATGCTGCGCACTCGGGCGGCCAAACCGCGGGGCGGCCGAACCGCGAGGCGGTCGCGGCTCTTGGATTAACTCACCAGCCACTGATCGATTCGAAATTAAGAATAAAAAGATATGAAAATAATGTAAAACATCTGCCTTGCATAATTTTCATATATCATATATCTGTGAGTGTAATGAATAAGACAAATTAGACCTTTTTTTCTAAAATTATGTACGATGCCCGGAAACTCATAGAACAAACGGAAACTGGCGAATCTACATCACACTTGGAATCTATTTCACAGTATAATTTTTTTTTGATTTGAGCTCTCGTTTTCCAGTAAATCGAGTACGAAGCTCTAATTTTTAGGTCAAATTTAAAAAAAAAATCGCTAGAAGGAACATATCAGTGGTTCGATATCTGGTAAGTTTTTAGATTCTCACGGCCAAAAGCATAACACCCCAAAAACAATCAACAAAAAAGGTTCGATATCTATTTAAAATGCATCGAAGCGTACACCCGGCTTCAAAAGATTTTTTTAAACCTTTTAGTTGCCAAAAATAATAGAAAAAAGTATTAAAAAAATCGAAATGCTTAGGTAGATAAAATATTTTTTAGGTTCTATATTTGATGTAGATTCACCAGTTTTCTGCTTGCACTACGAGTTTCCGAACACCGTGTATAACTATGTCTTATCAAACATAAGTTGCTTCATTATTTTACTCACATCTTCTCATACATTCTCTTCTATTATTCTGAATATTATTCAGTTCTTTATTCACTTAATCATTGCATGAATTTCTCTGATGTTCCCGCCATCTTCTACCATTTACTTTCGCATAAAATTTTCTACTGACATCCATTTTTTTAAATTTTAATTCACAAACCTGAGACAGATTCATTATTTCGCATGATCTTTATACGCCATTGCTAGATCTTAAGCTTGCGAAAGCTTTTTCAATCATGGGTACATCATATCTGAACCATGTAAGTTTTAATAGTTGGTTTTCGCACCCAGGCGGTTCGACGCCCCGAGGCGGCCCTGGTTCTCTTATCGGGCAGCACCACTCGAGTTTTGACCCGGATACGATACATAAAGTCAACTTGAGCAAAAATAATTAATTATTATTGGGAGTTTAAATTTCTATACAACTCCTGACATCTCTGAACCTAAAGATTATCCGCAAATATACAAATATATAATATTTGGATGATTTGTATAGGGCCGTTTTTGTGAAAAATCGCCACAAGGGCGCTTCAATCTGATTGTATGTGTATGCCTTTCTTGACAGAATTAAGTTTGTGTACGGACAAAATTATTTTACGTATATACGGGCGTAAACAAATAATTCGTCTTAATAATTAAAAGCATAACTTGCAAAAAATGCATGTTCATAAAATGATTAAATTAACGTCACCTATGAACGCGTAGATTATAACTTATAGGCCAGTGCAATTAGCGCCAAAAAGGGGGTCGCGATCGAAGTAATTCCGGTAGTCCCAATTTTTTTATATGTTATATAAACTGATCTCCTGATGTAAAATCTGAGTTTCCGACCTTGGCGCACCTGTGCTCGCGCCGCCATTTTGAAAAAACTGGCCGAAATCGGGCCTAAATCTAGCTTTTCCCAAATATCTCATTTCCAATGCAAATTTCGGCTAAAGTATCTTAACAAGTATAATAGAACATAAAATGACCTACAACTTTTGTTAAAACAAATTTCTTCTATCTCTAATAGGTACTGAGGTAGAAAGTCGTAAAGGTGCGTATATTTTTGAAAAAACAAGTTTTTTGCGAAACTAGGTTTGGTTTTTTATAAATACCTCGTTTCCAGTGGAATTTCATGAAAATTTTATTGATACCAATTATGTAGAACATAAAAATTTTAAAAAGGCTGTGCAGTTTTTATGTTTATATAGTTTTTTTACCGGTATAAAGAATAAACAAATCTAGGTACGTACGCACAGAAAATCAATCACGGTTTATTATCACGTTATTAGATTTTTGTTTGCATTTTTAAATACTCGTACATACATCTATAAATTTACTAGAGGGCACTTCGGTATGGGGGGCTACCCCCCCCCCACCCTTCTACTCCTCCCCTCCGGTTTCCTTCACAGACAGTTCCATCCTTCGTTGGACTGCTGGATTAGTTTATCTGCATAACATTTGTGAGGGTATCGAGTCATTCAGTGAGATTGAATCAGAAACGTCAGAGCAACATGTAGAGATGAGGCCTACAAGAATTATGAGGGATGATCGAGACGTTCAAACTCTCATTGATTGGTTTGCTTGCCATGAACCATTTCCTAAAACAAACGGGATTATGTCTATTAGCAGAGGCACAATCGGGGATAGCAAAGTCACTTGTCACATGACTGAAAAGATGGGGAAATTAGCTATGTCTAAAGTTATCAACCAGAACTTTGGAAACCTACACTTAAAACGTAATGATGCGATAGTTTCTCTTGCGGCGGTGACCAGCAGTGTCAAAAATCAGGGTGTGACTATGGCAATAGATCCATTAATGCTATTCAATATGAACTCTCTCCTGTACCATTGTCTCTTTTCTCAGAGGAAGGCATGCGCAAAGGAACGAAGTCTATATTTTATTCATCATTCAACCCTCTACCAAATAATACAGAACTGGGAAGCAGTAAAATACACGTAATTGATGGAGGATATTTACTGCACAAAGTGGTATGGGGTCGTGCTCAACCTTTTTCAGTAATTTTCCAGCAATATGTCAGGTATGTACAAAATCATTATGGATCCAATGCAGTAGTGGAATTCGATGGATACCCAGATTCTATGGAAAAGAAAAGCACTAAAGGGGTGGAAAGAGCACGGCGTGCCAGAGTTACAACTTCTGCTGAAGTTTTGTTTTTTGAAAGCATGCACCCACAAGTGCCACAGGAAAAGTTTCTGGGAAATGAGAAGAACATGTCTCGTTTTGTTTCACTACTCAGAAC
Source organism: Hesperophylax consimilis (assembly GCF_061612785.1). Lineage (NCBI taxonomy): Eukaryota > Metazoa > Arthropoda > Insecta > Trichoptera > Limnephilidae > Hesperophylax > Hesperophylax consimilis. The sequence goes on from NC_142848.1 coordinate 31,483,908, forward strand.
CTCATTTGCACGATCCCACATAACGACAGTACAAGCTGAAGAGGATGCTGACGTTCTCATAGTGAACACAGCAAATTCATTGTCATTTCAACATGGTGTAGTCATAATCGTTGGTCAGGATATTGATCTGCTGGTACTCCTCACAGCTCTCTCACCTCCCAACGTATATTACCAAAAAGTTGGAAAAAATAAATCACCTAACGCGTTGTACTCGAACAAATGTTTTAAACACCTTGAAATAGTTGAAAACATTTTATTCCTTCATGCCATAAGTGGTTGCGATACAACTGGAGCTCCGTTCGGTCAAGGCAAACACAAATTTTGTAATATTCTTCTCAAGAACCACTCAGTGAATGAACTTGTTCGTGTATTTCAAGACCCAAAAGCAAAGACAGAAACAATCACTTTGGCTGCCGAACAACTATTTGCACTTTTGTATGGCGGCAACGAGAAATCAAATTTGGAAAATTTAAGGTACATCATTTTTGTCAAAGGAGTAAAAAAGAACAAATTCAATTTATCCAGGCTACCACCCACCAAAGATGCAGTCCAGCAAGACGCTTCAAGAACATACTTGCAAGTGCAGACTTGGCTTGGTCACGATAAAGATCCGACTGAATGGGGGTGGAAAAAGGAAGCTGTTGGGTTACTTACTCCAGTAACATTGTTGAAGGAAGCTGCACCTCAGGCCTTGCTGAACTTCATATCATGTCAATGCAAAAAAGGATGCGCTGGAAAGTGCACCTGCAGAAAGTCGGTTTTGAAATGTTCCTTACTCTGCATTCATTGCAATGGCAACTCCTGCGAGAATGCTGTAGAAGCCTTTGTTGATGACGATGACGAGGAATATGACGACCCAGTCGCCACAAATTCGGGTGATAAGACAGATGAAGAAGCTATTCAGGGCCAGAAGTAAGAAACTATAGTCAAGTGCTCGTATTTCTGTCTAAACTGATCTACCATTAATTTTATTTTTTGTTATGCTGACAACTTAACTAATAAAGAAAAGAATGTCAATAAATGTTAATTTTACGAAAATACCAATTTTTTATCTTTTTTATGTACCTTATCATCTTAATTGTATTAATAATCTTAAATGTATGTTGTGATTACGTTGATAGGCGTGTCAGACCAAGCTGCGAGCACAAATGTAGTGGCTTGGCCAATTTTAGTGGTCTTCCCATTGGGAATGTATGGCGACCGTTATGCTGAAATAGTCTATTTACTTTATTTATATCTAGGTCTGACACAGGCATGACGATTGTTGTCAACGTATATGTAGAACAATAATTGTCAAAGAAAAATAAAATCAAGGAATGCCAAGTTTAAAACACCTAACCTCTGTTTCAATTTTTGGCCTGGTTTTGGTGGATTAGAGTTTGGATACGTAATAGAGATAAAAAATATAAATTATATACCTATTTCTTTAACGAAATTTTATTTTCTACAAAATAATTAACAATAAATTTTTCACAAAATTGTACTGGAAACGAGGTATTTATAAAAAACCAAACTAAGTCGCGCAAAAAACTTGTTTTTTCAAAAATATACGCACTTTTACGACTTTCTACCTCAGTACCTATTAGAGATAGAAAAAAATTTGTTTTTACAAAAGTTGTAGGTCATTTTATGTTCTATTATACTTGTTAAGATACTTTAGCCGAAATTTGCATTGGAAATGAGATATTTGGGAAAAGCTAGATTTTGGCCCGATTTCGGCCAGTTTTTTCAAAATGGCGGCGCGAGCACAGGTGCGCCAAGGTCGGAAATTCAGATTTTACATCAGGAGATCAGTTTATATAATATATAAAAAAAATTGGGACTACCGGAATTACTTCGATCGCGAATCGCTAATTGCACTGGCCTATTATAACGATAAAAAACTTTGTTGATTGTTAAACTTTACATGGCGATTAAAACGAACAAAAGCTTTGTGCCATGAAAAAATAAATAAACTTTTTGAAGGCTAGTAAAGCAACAAAATAAAACAAAAATAATACAACTAACAATTTTTAATAAAAAAAATACGTTGTTTATAACACCAATACCTGGTCCGTTTGTACGCTTAGTTCTTCTAAACTACGCAACGGATTTTGATAGGGTTTTCAGTATCATTTAGACAATTTCTTCCGAAAGGTTTATGTATATAATATATGCATATTATATTTGTAGAAAGTAAAGAAAAGTCGATGTTTTGTAATGAAGTAGTAAAAATATACATTTTCGGGCGCTTACCTTGCTAACGCTAGCTAAACCTTATGAAATACATCAAAACAATGTACTACGGAATTGTATATCTTAAAAAGATATACAGAAAAGTCCATGATGGCATATACAGGGTGCGCCAGAGAAACTTACTTATTTGAAAGTTCAATAAAAACAAAAGCACTGTAGTTATTGTTGTAATTCTTTTTTTATTTGAAAATGCAATGTACCAAGTTTTTTTTCATACTGTTTTAAAAATTACATCTTTTAAATGGCGACCCTCATCGCGCATACACTGGTTAAGTCGTTTTTTGAAGTTTTCGTCCACTCTTCTCAGCATATCAATCGGAATATTGGCAATAGCATCAGGAATGTTGTTCTTCAGGTGATCTATGGTCCGTGGTCGATCGACATAAACAAGGGATTTCAAATAACCCCATAAAAAAAATCACATGGAGTCAAATCCGGAGAGCGCGCCGGCCATGGGAGATCGTCTCGGAGAGAGATGAGGCGGTTGGGGAAATGTTGTCGCAGCAAATTCATGCCCGCTGCTCTCTAGACCACAGCATAATGGCAACTGACGAAAATGGGAAACAAACTTGGGGACGTCCTCCTCCAGATGCGCCCCCTCCCGCCCCTCTACTTGCCCAACTCAACGGTCGGGAATTTTTTCAAATAAGTAAGTTTTTCTGGCGCACCCTGTATCTATCTCCTAAGGTTTACTCCCAGCAACGCCGGGTAAACGTCAGCCAGTATTGGATAATATACTTCTTGGATTATCATAGTTCGGGGATAAATTGTGCCACTAGTTTCATTTTACAAATTAAGATAGTGTTATGAAACGTCTCATGGTAATATGGAGGACTATTAGATGGATTTTATTAATGCCCTGCCAGTTATTGGGGCCCTGCCAGGTTTTGGGTGCATCAACTTGAGTAATGTGCGAATAAACAGTATTTCAGAGTGCACAATAAAAAAATAAGTAGGTATTGCTAATTTACTAAAAATCTCTTCAAATTATTGGTAATCATGTTAAAAATGGGACTGCAGGCCGCTTCCTGATAAACTTTTATAAAATTCGTAATAATATCGGAATTATGTTCATACACCTGCGTGTGTCTTAACCGTTTGGGTGCCAATCGTCGATTTTCGTCGATTCGTGTTTTAACGAAGATTGCCGATCGTCGATTTCCGTCGATTGCGTCAGTCGTATTCTGATTCGCGCTTACGTCTGTACGTAAAATTCTCATTTTTTCGAAACGCCTGGACTTCGGGATCCTCCTCCGCGTGATTCTAAACCAATATTCTTTAATAAAACACCGAAGAAATCATCGAAATCCTTGAAAATTCAAAGAATTTATGGGGTTTTAAAAAAATATATAGTTTCATAAAAAATAATGTTTTTTTGGTGGCATTTTACAAGCAACTGTATGAATTTTTTTGGCACTCAAACGGTTAATAATATATTATGACGAAATGCGAAGATGTATTTTATGAACACGTTTTCCGATACCGTGACAAAACATTGGAATTTTACTAAAAGTTATCGGGATGGCTATCAATTCATTAGTTAATGGCCTGCAATCCCGTTTTTAACCGGATTACGAATAATTTGAAGAGATTCTTAAAAATTTGCAATATTTTTTATCAGTAAGTTTTCTCCGTGTTGTAGACTTTTTTATGTGAGTACCGCACAGTCCCCTCTATCCCCAATTGGGGTATTTTGTGACACGATTACCAGACGTGATTATAAGACGAGTGGACATAATAATATAATGGATTATTTTTTTTAAATTATGGCATTAAAACCAGTGCATCAGGCGCCCAAATTCATGTATTTTATATAATATTTACGTGGGCATTTGTATGTTAATTTTTAACTTTATATTTACTAGACACCGAATCGTACATTCATGCAAGCTGATAAAATATTAGATTTTTTTTATTTGATGAAGGTAAATACAAGTTTTGTTCTAGTCTGATTTGTGAAGTTTGTCGCAATTTTTTGGTAGGGGAGAGGCGGTGAATGCAGAATGACAGCCAAGTTTTGAAGATCACGTGTTTAGTTATTAAAATAAAATCTACTTGCGCTCGCCGGGATTTGAACCCGCGACCTCCGGAATCAGACGAGGAGCGAAAACACTCAACCACGGACAACTGGAATGTGTGTATGTTCATATGCACCAATACACACAATCCTAATGCTGTCGTTTGGGTCAACTATAATTATTGCGCGACCTTTAACATGAATACTGCACGATATCTTCAACAACTTAATATTTGTTTACGTAACATATCATTATTTTACAATCAGTTCCACGTGTGGCGATCATCTTCTCTACCTCTATCTAAAATTTTCATTATCGGCGTTAGTGACGTCATTATTGAAGCAGTACGTACTGGGAGCAAATGTTTCAACGACACGAAAAATACAGCTTACGTGAAGAAAAATATGCCACGCGCGGTCCTTGTGTATTAGACAGACCTGCGATTGAATTTGCCCTATCAAAAATCTCTAAAATAAAGTGGAAATCTTTACGCCATAAGTGATGAAGTCGTGTAAAAACAATATTCGGCGCGCGTCCCGGCGTAATCGACGGACTTACAGTCGATTTTGCCCTAGCAAGCCTAGAAAATCGATCTTTCCGTGGGGATTATTTTAATTATATAACAATATCTCTAAACTTTCTAGATGGATCCCTCGGGAAGTTACTAATTCATCGTTAAGAAAAATAAAATCTGGTGCTTACTGGTAATTTTATAGTATAGTATAGTATAGGTAATTTTATCATATTATTATAATAACTTATTAGGGTTGCCTCCAGAAACATTTGAGATTTTAGTAATACGTTCATAAGAAATAATTAAAATGTCAGCGCTGAGATTAGAGTCTTATGTCGCCTTAAGGCGATGCACTACGTCGTGTAATATTTTAAATTGAGCCGCTATCAATAACAACCCTTACTTAGTTGGCGATAAGGTTTAAATTCCCGTTTAACACCATCCGCCTGTTTTGATTTATGCAAGTAAAAAAACATGGCCAAAAAGTGCCTTTTCTTTTATTTTGTGGATGTTCAGGCATAAATATTTGCCACATTATACAATACAATCATAACCGAAAATGGGTTCGTAAGTAGGAGATTTTGAACTTAAAAGTAGTTTTCATAGGCCTTATACAAAATAAAAATACTCGATTATTTCAAAGGCCAAGATGTATTCTACTCGCAGTATTTAATTAAAGCATCTGAAACATTTCTAGGCGACCAAATTTTCAAACCAAAAACACATGATTTTGCATTACTACGTATGGTATCGTCTTAAACATGTTATAATAGACCGTAATTGGTACTAGGCGGTAAAAAAATATAGCGTGTTGATATAAATTATTTTTCTTCTTTTGTACCTACATATTTTGTTATTATATTATCATTATCTAATCGTTTATGATTCGGTGTGATCTTGTACATACATATAGCAGTAGAAGCAATAAATAAATTAACCCTTTGTGTATTTATTTATTACACCTACTGACAGAAATCCTTTAAGCCCCCGCATTCCCAATTTTTACCGATTTATAACATATTTCTCTTTAACACTATTTTTTACCGATTTATAACATATTTCTCTTTAACACTAATTTTTACCGATTTATAACATATTTCTCTTTAACACTCATTTTTACCGATTTAAAACATATTTCTCTTTAACACTAATTTTTACCGATTTATAACATATTTCTCTTTAACACTCATTTTTACCGATTTAAAACATATTTCTCTTTAACACTAATTTTTACCGATTTATAACATATTTCTCTTTAACACTAATTTTTACCGATTTATAACATATTTCTCTTTAACACTAAGTTTTTAAGTCCAAAAAAAAATGAATGTTATATTTGAAGATAATATCTGTACATTTGTTATGCCGAAACGTTAATTATATTAAATTTCAACGATAGAAAAAAATCGCAAAGTAAGCTCCGAAAATTATTAAAAACATGTTATGTTCTGTTATTTAACATGTTATAGGCATGAAAAAATTCACAGTGTATCTTTAAATGCAACTAAAGCATTTTTCGAAAGATTTTTACTCTATTTCAAACAAGTCGTGTTTAATTAAATATTTTCACCATTTTCGCTTAATTATTATCGTTTTTTTACTACTGTGCTCCCTCTTACAGTCGTCTTTACATATCTCCCTTTCAAACCATTTTTGAACGCTTACTACGGGGCCTTAATACAATATTCGTCATTAACGAAGAAACTCTCTCTCTTGGCTTAATTTTAGTATAAAATCTACGAACTTATTTATGACCATCGCTAAAATATTTACACTGTTTGGTTTAGATTGTTTGTCTATTTAAATTTTTTTTTTAATTTCACTAGAATTTTCGATAGCATATTTGAAACTCGCTGTATACAAGAAATCCAATTATGTTTGTACTGTAATTCGCTGTGATATTGCCGGCTGGTTTTAACTCGACCGTTTTACTCGACTGTCTGTAAATTTGTTTGTATGTTCAAGATGGTTTCCGTGTTAATGGTTAGGTTAGGTCAAGTATTAAGTACCTACTAATAAATCTCATGATTTCATAAGAAATTTTGATTTTGATTTATCAAACAAGATAAAATTAGAAACGTGTTATTTTTGTACACGAGGTCGACTGTTCACGGAACATCTTTGGAACTTCGTTTTTTTTCTGCTGATTTTATTGTTGTTTTACCGGAAGCATATAAATAAACAGAGTGATTATACTATTTTACTTAGCGACAGCAGTGACTTCGTAAATTGGCAGTTACGCGCCCAGATCTGTACTCTAGTTGGTCTTGCACTTTTTTTAACGACGCTAAAAATAACAATTAAAAAAATAACATTTAAAAAAGAACGTTCCTACGCCAACATATTCTAGCAAATTTTAGAAATTGAAATTCAAGGTCGATATTATTTTGTTTCATATGTTGTTTATTCGTAAATATGTCAAAAAATAATGTATATTTACCTATTTCGCCCAATGTTAATTCTGTTTAATGGAGCTGTTTGCGAACGCGACGCTTATTTTTAAACTAAACAGTGATACACATTTGGAAGTGGTTTTTCGCGACTACGTGATACTATTCACACTACAAAATAAAACATGAAATCATATGACAAAATTATGAATTTATTTAATATTTTGAAAATTAAAGACAAATTAATTAATTGACACATAGAAACATTATTAGGTAATAATATTCCAAAAGCTTGATTAAATATACTCTCAGTGAAACTAATATTGAAAGGTACTGACTATATTACAATTTTGACGATCTCGAATAATAGTAGGTACTTGCGGCAAGTTCCAGAGTGGTAGAAGGACGGGTAAAATTCAAGTTCTGTGAAAGTTCTATTCGAGATGTTATTATTTCATCATAGCCCGGTTATTTCACAGTACTTAGGATAATAACAGAACTTAAAAAACGACATTTACACAAAAAGAATGTTAATTTTGAAATTTGATGAATTGTTCAAAGTCTCTGAAACAACCAGCCGTAAAAGTCGCTCTGAAGACTAACATTCGGAATCGAAACGTTGCGTTGCTTAAAATGCCAGTAGCCGTTAGTGACTAGATCTGAATAGCCAGGAACCTACTTCCCAACCTTCCTCCCCGCATCTTTTTTAGTCTCACAATAAATGCCATAGTAACTCTGGCTCCAATCAGTGGGGAGTAATTGGGATTCTCGCTCTATATTTATATAAATATATGCATAATAAAGCCATATTATTATTTTAAACACAAAAAAACGCTTCCTCACAAATTATCAATTTATTACGAAGTAAAAAAAATACTTACAATCCGGCCAAAACTGGAAAAACTCCAGTTTTACAAAGAAGTCCTTATCTTCTGAATAAAATTCCTGATGCTGCATTGAAAACAAAAACTCGGCAAAATGACGAAGTATGAATCAACGTAAATATCAAATTAAATTTAATTGATATTATTTACAACACAACAAACCATCGAATTAGGAAATTATAACACAACGCATTGAAGCAACCAACAATAAAGGTCTTACTTGGAAAGCTCCCGATAGTCTACTGAAATATAGGATTATCAGTGTGTTTCGTTGATTTAATAATTTCTTTCATCTCTTATCTATTGTATATAAAAACAAAAACAGAAAACGGACAAATTTAAATCTAAGAGTCATAAACTTCCAAGATTGTCATTCGATATATCAAACCCCTAAAATATCCGGTTACTGAGAAGGATAACTAAAATACAATACGTTATCTAGGCACAAGACTTGCCCCATGAACCCTATTTTTTCTTTCTTTTAGTCTGAAGATAAGAATTTCGGGAATGTCTTATTATATAATATTTTCAAAATCCCTAACAGCTTGCATAGAAAAGAAGTGATTAAGAATTTTGAGAAATTACGAGATAAAATCTCTACCAGATTTACTATGTAAAGTAGTTTTGTGAACAGTAGATTATTATTTATTAATTAATGCCCTTTTTCGGGGCTTTTCCATATGAATATTAAGAAATATACATTATTTATTGTACATAACTGAATTGCTTCATTAACAATATTTTATATTTGTTAAAAGATAAATTGAAGATTTCCACTGACTTGGTATAATTGTTTCCCTCCATTAGAGTAATCTGGGCAAAGAGGAATACAAATGGTAGTTAGTCCCAGAATTTCTGCACTGAAATAAATCCTGACTTCTAGTATTACGTTGTGGAATCCGGGAGCTTATCAATTCTAGCAATACCGGACTATCAACTAAATCATTAAGAATTTTATGTAGAAATACCGAGTCAGTGAAAATGATGATAATTATTTTTATTAATGTTGATTATTCTGATTTGACAGCTCTGGCGGAGTAAAAAGGTACTATTACACACAGCTACCACCTTAACAGGATTGACAGGACCCGGAACACACACGAAAAGACAGACGAAACGCAAGTGGTCGAGTTAAAACAGGACTTCGCTACGATCGCGATCAGTCAATTGCTACATTTTACAAAGAAACTTAACCTAACTTGTTAGTTAAACTTATAAATATCTACGCAATATTAAAAAACGTTTTTAACAAAATGTATGAATATATTAAAATATATTTTAAGATGTGCCGAGTATGTTTTTTATGTTAAAAACTGTTTTTTGAATAAATAAATAAATATTTTTTGACTAATAATTGGACCATCCTCCCCAGGGACTGACAAAATTGGTCAAATGAATGGTACCGACACTTAATAATTCATTAATTTTAACAGTTAATTAATTAATCAATTTTAACAGTTAATTAATTGAATAATTTTAATAGTTAATTTATCGATTAATATTAACAGTTAAAAATTATATATTTTAACAGTTAATTAATTAATTTTAATACTTAATTAAATTATTTTAAAAGTTAATTAATTTTAACATTTAATTAATTGAATAATTTTAATAGTTAATTTACTAATATAATATTAACAGTTAAGTAATTAATTTTAAAAGTTAATTAATTAATTTATTAACGGCTGTCCAATTTCACATAAATGCGTATATGTCCGCGTGTGTATGCGTGATTGCCAGCAAAAGTTGATTGAATGCATTGTCATCGACAACGAGTCTATCTGTGAATTTTCAACTCGATAGGATGTCGGGAAGTTGATTAATTTACACTTCCAAGATTCCATTGCATTAATTCGTTATTTATTAATTCATTCAATAATCCAAAATCGCAAGTAAAATAGAAGTATTTAAAAAATTAGGGATCAAAGATCAACCGGTGTTTTATAATGCCATAAAAATAGCGAATCTGTTATTTTCAAATTGATCGATAAATCGGCAGAATAAAATGATGGATGCTGACATTGTTTATTTTGAAAATTCGCTTATTAATTAACCGTGACTTTGTAACGTACACACTATTAAAAGGTTTACAGTGAACTTGACATTACATATTTTTTGACAATCAAATGGAGCTCATTATGCATAAACCTTCCAACGCACAATGTGCAAAATTTGACTTTTTGATGACTTAATTATGCGGTATAATTATACATACTTATGCGGTCACAAGCAAAAAGGCAGCTGGAAATGTTCAATGGTCACATTCTGATATATGAGACCTTTCATGTTTATCTACCTTTTATAATAAAATGTGCATCAGAATGTGACCATTTATATTTTAGATAATTAATTTGATTTGCTTAACCTAACCTAACCTAACGAACGAAGAATATAATATTTTAAATTACACAAATTAATCTAATAAAATTTTCTTTCGCACGTCGGTATTTGAACCCGCTACCACCGGCTTTCTAGTCGAAAGCCTCACCCTTCGATTACGGAGACAGCGTTCAGGAGAAACTATTCCAGAAAAATCAAACTTTCTACAGTATACAAAATATTATTGATAATTATTATTATGATCGGCATTATTCATGTGATAGTATCTTGATAGTTGTGTTGACAGTTCAAAGTCCCGTTATATACAACAAATACTCTATCTACAAAACACAGCACTAATAAATAATATCGCAGACGTTCCTAGACATTCTGAGAGTCATCAAATGACTTGTTATTAAATAATAGACAAAATATAAATATTCCTTGCGCACACTTTTGGCCAACATCAAAAGGAAGTAGAACGAGCAACATGTTATTGTTGGTATTTTATTAAAATAAAATTTATCACGTAGCAACACAGATTCCATTTGACCCTTCAGGCCTCTGGCATATTGAGCGTTATATTTCTTTTAAGATGCTGTCCGAAAGGCAGAAAATTTGTGTGTATTCCCTCTTAAAATCTTCTCAATAGTATTTAAATAAAGGGGATATTTTTGAACGTATCTGAAAACAAAAGCTATTTTTGGAAGGCGATGAAAAAAGCTTTCAAATTCTGTAAAGAACCTAGCTGAAGTGAACCCGGTGTTGCTGGGGATTATCCTTAGGAGACAGACATATACCGTCGTTAAACGCAAAACAAAAACACTTATCCTATTTACGGCCCTTTACACCAGTGACTGAATTCTTGTACAAGTATTACGAAAACTTCGAATCAATCGAAGATATCCATTAAACGCAAAAGACTAAAATTCAGCTCTGCCACCTAAACATAAATAGTTTTACGTTTCCAAGCTTTATAAGTTTTATTTTATAATTTATAATAGGTATTGCACTAAAATGAAATGGTAGCCGTTAAATGATAACTTAATCAATAAAATAAATTTAGCGTCTATAAACTAGGAATCAACTAAAAAATTTCCAATACTTTCCCACAAAATTAATTTAACCCATTCTTAAAAATTTTGGTCCTTCGAGCCGGATCAGTTTTGCGATAAGATTAAAGGAGCACCTGCATAGAGCCGATTTAAGTAAGCCGTATTGTATTAGGAATAATGCATACATATAAAGGCAAACAGCTGATAGCTCAGTCGTACTTGTCCATTCTTTCACAAGTAGTAGAAAAACAGTTTAAATAACGTCATAATGTCAGGCTCAGATTTGCACACCTGTGTTTGTGTCAGATAGGTGACACTTCTCTAGAACACGTGTTTACCTGTTGACAAGTGGCCACAGCGTGACTGTGACAGTATAGCCGGAGGCACCTGTCACCTATACTGACATCGCTTTTGTCTCGCAAAAACAACAAGCAATTTACAATGTTTTATGCCGATGTTTGCTAATCAAACATAATGAGAAAACTCGAGATTATTCTATATTAGTTTGAACACAAAAAGCTGAGAATAAACTGAAGGTTCTCATTCATCATCAAGTCATATAGCTGATGAAATAAGGAACTGTACAGAATTAAAGGCATACCGCATTCATTTAAAAATAAAACCCTTCGAATCGTTTTAACTACTAATTAATTTGTACGTTATGATTTATTGACATCTCGACCATACCCACAGCTTAATAATGCGTCATAAATTTACTATTATGTTTTTCACATGGCATTTCAAATCACATACCAAATACGAATGGTATAATTTTATTTTCTGCAACCTAGACTGGAAATGAACAGGCGGAAACTGAACCATTTCCCGTGAATGGGAATGCATTCCTAGACACTTTGAAAAAAGGACTAAATATAAAAAAAAAAAACAAAATGTAAATCAATAATGTGACCGCTGATGTGACCTACTATATTTATTTGTGCTTTATATTATAAAATAGTAGATGACGTGTACCCAGAGTTGCTCGGGGTTATGAATGGTTTGAAGTTGTGAATTCTAGTCTCATAACCTCAAAACTGGGTGCCCTTTAAAATGTAAATTTAATGTGGAAATCATATTATTGTATTAAAAAAGTAAACTTTTCACTTAAACGTGTCATGTCTTCATCGGACATCCTCAACTTCTTCTGCCAGTCACTTCCATGACATACGTTCTCCTTACACCCATATCTTCGTTCATCACAAATACCACATGTTACCACACAAAATTGATTCATTATTTGATTGTACCATATCTACCAAACCACTGTCTGAACACTCCAGGAACTAACAAGAACAAACATTGAAATTTTCATCGCAATCGTATGAATAATCGAGAATACGATTTTTCATATTTTTTGAGGCAACTTTGGTAATTTTAATGATAATTATTAAATATCTACATCATTTCCAACACACTGTTGCTATATTTATTTATGTAGTAGTTCGGATACTTTATTTTTTATTAATTATCACAAAAAATGCCACAGTTGCCTCGAAATTGTCATTTATCTTCTACACATAATAAAAATGTAAATGTTCGTTTGTTCAAAATCTTAAATCTCCGAAAGTTCTTCGCCGATTGCTTTGAAATTTCGACAAAACGTTGCATTCGAATACGCGTGAGTTTTTATATATCTATATTATGTTATCGCCTATTTGAAATCCACAATATAAACTTTACATAGATAGTATAGAACGTATCCAAAACAAATTTATAAAATATATTACATACAGATTCAAAAATAATTTTGAGTGTACATTTGAAACTTTGCAGCGAAGACGAGCAGTAACTGCCTCAATATTTATACACAGAATTTTAAACAATGACATTGACTGTACTGAACTTCTGTCCCTTATTAACTTTAACATACCTTTGAGACGTACACGACATACAGTGCTATTCCACACGCTAAATTATAAAACAAATGCAGCATCTAATTCGACAATTAACCGAGCTCTTCATACTCTAAATAATATTTGTCTTAACTCTAACATTGACATTTTTTTCGGATTCACTGCCCAAATTCAAACGTGGCATCATGTCAATTATTTCAAACTATTCAATGCGCATACATACATACAGACACACACACACAAACACTCACACATACATTACACACGTCACACACACACACATATAAACTACACAAGTCACCTGGTAATTAAGGAATAAATATACCACTGAGCAGACATTACAAGGAAACATATCATAGGTACACAACATGAAGTATCTTATTCCTGTATATTGTTTCATCTCTGTAAATCATGTACTGTTTGTTTCTGTAATATAAAATAAAATAAAATAAATAAAAGCAACACGCGTTATTATTTCACTATCTGCACAGAAAGACTGTGCCACAGCAATGCGCGGCGGGGTACAGCCAGTCATTTAATAAATAAAACCTAACACCAATTAAAAGATGCGTAAGAACAAAGTGCGAGATTTTTTCAACCTACTAGTTAAATACTTAACTAAGATTAGTTAGTTATTTCAAAACCGGTAGATGGTACAAGAAAATGCCTTCATTAAGGTCTTCATCGACATCTTCAAATTCATTGAAACAGTGTGTCGGTTGATGTAATATTGGCTGTGAAAGGGTACGACTTACGCACAGCCCGGTGATTGACAAAGGATTTTTTGTGTAAGAAACAAAATACTTAAGTGTTAAACACGATGACCTTTCCATTACAAAAATAGATGCGTAATTGGGAAAATATTCTGAATGTGTCGAAAACAGTATTTTTCGACAAGGTTGAAAACGTACAATGTATTCCGTATTTTCTCAGTATCGGAATCTATTACTCAAAAGAACTAACACAAAGCTTGTTGATACTTACGCCAAATTGTAAAGATAAAGATAAAGCGAAATGAAATGATATATTATGTGTTTGTCTTTGGGTCAAAAGGTTGCGTAAGAAATCTTAGATAATCAATTATAACACATCAATGAGTATTAAAATATAGGGTTTTCCAATAAGAGGTGTTATTTTGAATAGCCCGCATTAATAAAAATGGAACGATACACGCTTCAACAACGCATTGAAATTATTAAAATTCACTTGAGTGAATCAAATGCAAATCATCTTGAGTGATGAGGCCCATTTCCACATCGGTGGTTTCGTCAACAAGCAAAATTGTCGCATCTGGAGCTCGGGAAACCTAAGAGTTATTGTTAAAAAGCCTCTCTATCTTCAACGTTTGACTGTTTGGTGCGGTTTATGGTCCGGCGGAGTCCTCGGACCTTACTTTTTCGAAAATGAGGCTGGAGCAACAGTTACGGTGAATGGATTGCGCTATCGAGAGATGATTAATGATTTTTTATGGCCGGAATTGGATGGTATTGATCTGGACAACGTTTACTTTCAACAAGACGGTGCTACGTGCCACACAAGCAACGAAACCATTGATCTTTTACGATTGAATATCAAAATAACACCTCTTATTGGAAAACTCCGTGTATATAACGCAGAAGACCGACTTCGAATGCCAATACTGAGTTCGATTGCTCTTCAATTAATCTCATTTTACTGTATAAATTTTTTAATTCAAAATTTGACTGCCCTGACGCTAAACATTTGCTGTCCATACCTGTACGAGATCCAGATGGAATATATTATTTCACAAGAATAACTTCGTGTTCAATTCTGGTAGCGAATACATAGACTGGGTCATGAACTAATAGATGTCGCTGATATTTTCGATTTAAATTTTGAAACATTCAAAGCCAAATTAGTTCAGCACTTTTTAGTTAATGTAAATAACGAGTAATAAGACTTTAGTATTACTAATATCTTTTTAAATTTTATTTTTTTTATTACTCGTTTATAAATTTTGGGATATAAGGGATCGTAAGAATCAGTGTGGTAATAACTTAAGGCGAAGCTCAATGCTAAATCACTATTTTAATTAATCTTTATAACGAATTGGTGTACATTATAAATACCAAAAAATGTGCTTTAGATAAATTATTCCTATCGTTTCACTTGAGTAGAATACAAATAAAAAATAAATTACTCAATATAAAATATAAATGTAAACTACTAAGAAAAATATTTTTCAAGAAAAAAGTATGAACGCGTAAAGAAAACAACATTTAAAAACATACAATATTATGGCTAAGATTATCTGTGACAGTTTCACATGAGTAACTTTTTTGCTTTCTTATAAAATTATTTACAAAATAAATAAAAACCACATTTGTGCTTGAAATCGAACGTTTCTAGACTCCGTTTGTCAAGCGATTGTAATGCACATTACCTACGATATAAGGTATACCAAGAATGGCAAGAATATACACATTTTTGGCTTGTAGCTTCCTCTTAACAAGTAAGTATATTGTATTTTATGGTTTATTTTTCTTTGTCGCTATGTAAAATCCCAATATGGCATTAATAAATAAAGGGAAAAACAAAAAAAAAGTAAAATTCAACAATCATGAAATTTGAAGACGACTATTTTCAGCACGCAATGTCATTTGCACAAGAGCTAGTAAGCTTTAAGAAAAAAACAATTTAGGCTAGTGTCACACACGCACTATACTCTCATGGCTTGGCCAATTTCACCGTATCACCCGCTATACATTCCCATTGGGAAATACAAATTGGTGAAATAGGCCAAGCCATGAGTGAAGGTATAACGCGTGTGTGACTAGCGTTAATTGTAAAAAATCATTTTTGTTGGATCCATAATTAACATAATATATAAATGAGAATGTCGCCGGGCGGGCTGTGTGGATTTTGATTTTTATACAAATCTACAGTTTTATTCCGAGTCAAATGAAATTTTGCACACTTGACCTTCAAAACAAGAGGAATGACACTGTCGGAATATTTTTTCGAAAAAGTCTTCGTAAAGCTCGAGCCATGCCGGAGACTTCAATTAGTTTTATTTATATAAAGGAGAGTGTATGTGCCCGGTGACGGGCGGTCGCGTGTCGGACAAAGTTTGTTTGATGTTAATACAAATCTACAGTTTTACATTGAAACTGATGAAATTTTGCACACTTGGCCTTCAAAACAAGAGGAAGGTCACTGTATACATGACATTTTGAAAAACCTCTGCGCGATGCCCCAGAAACGCCGGGGAATTCAGCCAGTCGCTCTATAAGATTTGTAAATCTCGGGCGAAGTCGGGTACTTAACCAGTTTTCGTTAGATATTATACACTCGATTGATAAAAGCGAATAATATATATATTTACATTTACCATATTATTTAATTAATATCATTCCTCAAAATATTAATATAAAAACATATAAAACTGCTTACTGTGGTTTAAAGCCAATGAATCCACCTAGATTTCGCCATTTTTCTCATATCTTTAGGTTCTATAAATTTGGCACATCACGACAAGCAATCGCTCAAAACGTTTTTGCAAACTTGCCTTAATAAGCCAAAAATCGCTCGAGTGGCTAGGTTATGTACATGCAATATGGTTATTTTATATATGTATATTACTTCATAAAAATAAAACCATTCTATACAACTTCTAGGAGCTTTAAATCACGCCTGAGAGCACTTGTATAAGTATAATACAACACTCATAATAACATAATGAAGGATATAATATGGAATCATAAACTATTCAATCGTCAATCACTTTAAAATTACTGATAGATATTTCTATACAGATACCTATTTCTTAAGGCCATAAGTAAATTATTATTATTATTGGTATCTAGATTTCAAGAAGTTCGGATGTGAAATCAGAATGATCTGCAATTTTTTTTATATTTCCGGGACTCTTCAAGACTCGCACGTAATACTCCCACTTTGTATTTTAATAATAATGTCGACAGTTGCACCAAAATCATCGCTTGGGTGACCACTGGAGACTTACTTCCAAACGGAGTACAACGTGAATATCGAATACAATGTCAGAATATCGAACCAAATGTCAGAATATCGAATCCAATGTCAGAATATCGAATCAAATGTCAGAATATCGAATCCAATGTTAGAATATGGAATCAAATGTCAGAATATGGAATCAAATGTCAGAATATCGAATCCAATGTCAGAATATCGAATCGAATTTCAAAATATCGAATCCAATGTCAGCATTTCGAATTCAATGTCAGAATATCGAATCCAATGTCAGAATATCGAATCTTATGTCAGAATATCGAATCCAATGTCAGAATATTGAATCCAATGTCAGAATATGGAATCAAATGTCAGAATATGGAATAAAATGTTAGAATATCGAATCCAATGTCAAAATATCGAATCCAATGTCAGAATATCGAATCCAATGTCAGAATATCGAATCCAATGTCAGAATATCGAATCCAATGTCAGAATTTCAAATACAATGTCAGAATATCGAATCCAATTTCAGAATATTGAATCCAATGTCAGAATATCGAATCTAATGTCATGGAACTGTCACATTACAGAGCTAGTAAATAGAATTAGGAAATATGTATACGTATACAGTATGTTGAGACCAAAATTTAATTTACAAATTTTACTCAAAATAATGTCAGGAATCACTGGTTAAAGCAAGTAAGGTACGTTCCGTAGCACCTTAGTATTCTATTCTTATTGATGGCAATTACGCATATACATGTGGACATGTACGCATTTTTTTAAATTGGATTATATTAGAGCATCGGAATATGGCTCAGTTGTTAGCGCGGTTGATTCCAATCACTGGGGAGGAAGGTTCAATCCTCGGTCAAACAAAAAATATATTAAAAAAATTAGAGGTGTTATAGTAAAAAAAGTTTTTTACGAGTTGATTTTTACAATTATTTAAAAATATATATATTAAAATTTGAAGGCCACCACTGAAAAATGCATGTCCACGGTTGAAAAGAAAAATCCTAAGCAATGATCTTTATATAGTATAAAACAAATCGGTCTGTTTGTGCGCTTACTTCTTCTTAACTACGCAACGGATTTTGATGAGGTTTTTACTATCATTTAGATAATTTATTCAGGAAGGTTTATATATGTAAAACATGTATATTATACTAATAGAAAGTAGAGAAAAGTCGATGTTTTGTAAACAAGTGGTAAAAAAATATTTTCGGGCGCTTTCATTGCTAACGATGGCTAAACTTTATGAGATCAAAATAATGTACTACGGAATTGTATATATTAAAAAGCATAAAAATAATACACCAAACTATTTATAAGTCCCCGAGCAACACCGGGCACAAGTTGGCAAGTATTAAAATAATACTTGAAGTGAGTAAAATTGCTTCTTTCGGAATGTACGTGGGTTGGAGATAAAACCATATTTATTCAAATTATTGAGAATAATTATTTATAAATACCATTTGAAGTTCTTGGTTTACGCGTCACAAGTAGAATGATTCAATAAAATACCATATCCGCTCGATTCTCGGGAATCGCATTTGATATTTACTGTCAATAGTGATTATTAAAATGGTAAAAGTGCTTATTTGCTTGGCGAAGAGAAGACATGTGACTATTGAATGTGCGGCCATCATCTGTCAAAAACTGTTTATTCACTGTGCAACTTTAAATAGAAAAATCTAAATTAAACAAATAATTCAATTAATTAATTAGAATGTGGAAAACTTATGTTTGTCTAGCAATAAAGCTGAATAATAAATCAAAACGTAAAAATCGAAGCTTTTTACTATAATACAGGGTTTTCCAATAAGAGGTGTTATTTTGAATAGCCCGCTTTTTCGGTAGATGTTACTTTTGAAGCTGTCATTTTTTGATATTTGACAAGTAGAAACTACGCCATTAATAAAAATGGAATGATACACGCTTCAACAACGCATTGAAATTATTAAAATTCACTTGAGTGAATCAAATGCAAATCATGTTGAGTGATGAGGCCCATTTCCACATCGGAGGCTTCGTCAACAAGCAAAATTGTCGCATCTGAGGCTCGGAAAAGAGTTATTGTTGAAAAGACTCTCTGTCCTCAAGTGTGACTGTTTGGTGCGGTTTATGGTCCGGCGGAGTCATTGGACCTTACTTTTTCGAAAATGAGGCTGGAGCAACAGTTACGATGAATGCATTGCGCTATCGAGAGATGATCAATGATTTTTTATGGCCGGAATTGGATGGTATCGATCTGGACAACGTTTACTTTCAACAAGACGGCGCTACGTGCCACACAAGCAACGAAACCATTTATCTTTTGACGATTGAATATCAAAATATATCAAACTATATTAGTAGTAATAGAGCTTCTCTTTTAAAGGCAGCCTCATTAATACTAAATACAGGGTTTTCCAATAAGAGGTGTTATTTTGAATAGCCCGTTATTTCGGTAGATGTTACTTTTGAAGCTGTCATTTTTTGACATTTGAGGAGTAGAAACTACGCCATTAATAAAAATGGAACGATAAACGCTTCAACAACGCATTGATTGTAAGGTTTTTAAAATAATAAACTGAATTGAAATAACTGTGTTCGTGTTAACTCCAATTGTGTTACCTAAGTATAAACCGGTCGGTAGGTACTTAATTTGTTTAAAATCAATAAAGAAATCTTACGTGCAAGTGTTGATGCAGAAGTGTCCAATCCACTATGTGTCGTCCAATACACTCGCGTTTACAATCTTCAATCGATCTAATCGGTGATGCAATTTGAATTCTATCAAAAACTGACCATTAATTAAAGCATTATTTAAATTAAAAACGAAATCTTTTAAGATTTAGGTATTGGATGTACGGTTCCATGATAACTCAACACAGTGACAACGCACTTTTAAAAAGTGATATAAAATCATTAGGAACGATGAAAAAAAATTAAACCTAACCTAACCTACTTAAACCAGTTGATAAAGTTTTTGTTTCATCACTTTCCATGACTTTATATAACTTTTTAAAGATGTGATGAATTATCATTTGACGAGTTAACCGGTCACCTGGATATAAATATCTATCTAGGTGACCGGATAAATCATCAAAATGAAAATTCATCTTTAAAAAGTTATATAAAGTCATGGAAAGTGATGAAACAAAAACTTCATTAACTGGGTTAGGTAGGTTAGGTTAGGTTAGGTTAAAAAAAAATTTTTTTCTTCATCTCTAATGACTTTATATCACTTTTTAAAAGTGTGTTGAATTGTCACTGTGTTGAGTTATCATGGAACCATCTATCTATATGTACCCGAGAAAAGAGTGTCTCGGTGTGATTTCGTTTTATTTTATATAAATCTACAGTATTATTCCGAAATTGATGAAATTTAGCACACTAGACTTTCAAAACAAGAGGAAGGTTACTGTCTACATGAGATTTCTAAAAACCACCTTATTCCCTTTTCCTATCCCAATTTTAACAGAATTTTGATATTTCTTGACGAAATTTTGCAAACATGACCTTCAAAGCCAGAAAAAGGATACCGTGTACATGATATTTAGAAAACCCACCACCCATACGTCTATTCCATCCCTTAAAGCATAATTTAATACGAAATTAGGCACAACCGACATTAAAAAGAAGAAGAAAAAATACTGTCTGGATCGGATTACGAAGAAACAATTCATACAGCACGGGCAACGCCGGGACTTGGTAGCTTATGTTAATTTATTATGTTTAATAGTATAGTATGCAGGTTTTAAAGCTGTTGTTGAAAAGCACCAGTTAATTCCTTGTAATCAATTAGTGATAAGCAGTCGTGACCAATGCGATTAAAAATTGCAACGTCAGTCTACGCAAAAAAACGCGTCACCAGTTTCTACGTACGTAGTACCTACCCAATTATGTACGTAAATAATACATCACTTGAAATTATACGTACACCAGCTATTATGTTGGTTGTAAGTGTTTATTTGGGAAGCTAGTGAGTGCAAAATACACGCTATATCGTACCCTAGTATATACATATCGACTTTAATAATGTCGGTAATTTTTCATCATCCCCGAGCACGGCTGCAGATCTAAAAACAAACAACAATAGTTTACGTCGACAATTAAGGCGATGCCATTACGTAGTAATGCAAAATCATGTGTTTTTGGTTTGAAAATTTGGTCGCCTAGAAATGTTTCAGATGCTTTAATTAAATACTACGAGTATAATACATCATGACCTTTGAAATAATCGAGTATTTTTTAGATAAGTCTTTTTATAAGCCCAGAAAAAAAATAATGTATAAGGCCTATGAAAACTGCCTTAAAGTTCAAAATCTCCTACTTACGAACCCATTTTGGGGTTATGATTTTACTGTATAATGTGGCAAATTAAGTTATTTATAAAATGATCGAAAAAAAATTTAATATTTATGCCTGAACATCCACAAAATAAAATAAAAGGCACTTTTTGGCCATGTTTTTTTCTTGCATAAATCAAAACAGGCGGATGGTGTTAAGCGGGAATTTAAACCTTATCGCCATCTACGTAAGGGTTGTTATTGATAGCGGCTCAATTTAAAATATTACACGACGGAGTGCATCGCCTTAAGCATATCGATAGCTTATTAACCAGCCACACAATCTTCCTTTTTTTATTTGGCTAATTTATATAGCGCCGTTTTCGCGAAAAATCGCTACAAGAGCGGCTTTGAAACTCTCAACTTCTGTATGTCTTCCTTATTAAGTATTTATGAAATATTTTTCAAATGACTGTGTTGAGATATGATTTTAGATTTTCACGATATTATAGTGATTTATTTTTGGGGTCTTGGCGGAGAGTGAGCGGAGAGAACGGTTGAGAGAGACCCTTTGACCTACCCACCAGGACTCACTTGTTTTTGTTAAGGCGAAGCTTAATGCTAAATCATTATTTTGATTAATCTTTATTATAAATATAAATTGAAGGTTTCCCTATCGTTTCGCTTGAGTAGAATACAAATAAAAAATAAATTACTCAATAAAAAATATAAATGCAAACTATTAAAAAATAATTTTTTTTCAATAGTAATGTATGAACCCGTAAAGAAAACAACTTTAAAAAAATACAGTATTATAGCTAAGATTACCTGTGACAGTTTCACTTGATGAACTTTTTTGCTTTCATATAAAATTATTAACAAAATAAATAAAAACCAGTTTTGTCCTTGAAATCGAACTTTTCTAGACTCCGTTTGTCAAGCGATTTTAATGCCTATTACCTACAGTATACCAAGAATATACACATTTTTGGCTTGTAGCTTCCTCTTAAGCCAAATGTAGGGTGAGGGAAAATTACCTGTCAGCCGTCTCGTATGACGTATGACAAACATTAAAAAAGATTTGTATGCAAAGTGGTATAAAATGAACTATCAGTTTAATATTATACATTTAACGACTTACATTTTTTTGAGTATTCGATGACACAGGGATTGTGAAGCGTAATGATAAAATTAAGAAGATTTTGGAATTTCATTTGATTATATTTTTTGCTTTCTTGTATAATTATTTACAAATAAAATAAAAACCAGTTTTGTGCTTGAAATAGGACGTTTCTAGACTCCGATTTTAATGCCTATTACCTACGATATAAGGTACACCAAGAATAAACACATTTTTGGCTTGTAGCTTCCTCTTAACACTTGCTAGCTTAATCGTCGGCGTACGAGTGGTAAGACTGTTGACTAGCAAGCCTAAAGTCGCAGGTTCAGATCCCGGCGTGCGCAAGAAAATTTGATTTGATTATTTTGTGTTATTTCACAAATTGTTCTTTTAAAATCATTTATAGTATACTTGCGGCACGTTACAGAGTGGAAGATACTCCTACAGTATAAGCCCTGGTGTAAGACCACCATTCAGAACTGAAACGTTGCTTGAAATGGCTTTAGCCGTGTTTGGTGTCCAGATCTGAATAGACAGGTACTCTCAAACCTTCCTCTTCTCGTCTATTTAACCTCCTCTCTGACTCCAGACGATTGGGAGCAGTTGGGACTCTGGGAAAAAAAAATCGTCGCAGGCTTCTCGGAGTCTGGACGAAGCTAATGTGCGTCACAATAGAGATATGTAGCAGTCCATGTTCTCTGCTTACCGCTCCAGCAAAACGGCGTGATGGTTATCTAGACGGTTCATTTAATAATATTTGAACACTGCTATAAGGCTCATTAATTTTGGGCGCGGCCCTGATAAAAATAATCCCTATTGCGTAACACGAACACCTTATCAACTCCCAAAAATATTATGAAGTGTCAAATAAAAATTAAACGATAAAAAAACTCGAGTGCAGGATACGGTGTGAAAAAAAACATCACGACGAAGAGTTATCACAACACCATCAATGATGCAGAGTCATTGTAGAGTATATTTTCTTATAATTGCGATGTCGCGAGGTCATGGAAAGATATACACAATACGCGAGTGGTCATGAGTTAACGCCAGGAATCACGAACCAATTTCTTCAAAGGTGTCAAACAAAATACTTATCTAAATAGTATAAAATAATAATTATTTTTTTAATGATAAATAATGTTTATAAGGAAAGGTTTTTTGCATAGCACAAAGTATAACAAATTATTATAAGCAATAATTAGTCGCCTGAAAATATCAATACAAATTTATATTTCAGGTGACTGATTATTGCTTATAATAATTTAGTATAAAAAAAAATCGCTATGTCTGTTTGTGCGCTTATTTCATCTAAACTAAAGAGTGGAATTTGATATCGTCTTCATTATCATTTAGAGAATTCCTTTCGGAAGTTTTATATGTATATATATATATATATATACATTTATACAGGGTGGGGTAAAAGTAATCACACGATGTTCTTTTTCTGTAATTTTTTTTTGTGATAAACTTTGGTATTGCTTATTATTCCGCGTTCTTGCGGAGTAAACCGATTTATGTCTTCTCTTCTTCTTTATGTGCCGTATCAGGTCCCCCCGACGTTGGCGATCACTCTAGAAAATGTCTCTTTGTCTTGCGCTGCCCGGAATAGCTCCTCCACACTTCTAATGCCGGTCCACTCTCGTATATTTCGCAGCCAAGACATTTGTCTCCTACCAGGCCCTCTGCGACCCTCTATCTTGCCTTTCAATTTATGTCTTGTCGATTTGTATTCTGCGTTTGTTTACTTCACAAATGTCAAAACCGAATTGACATTTGGCGCTATTTGCAAAAGTTATAGCGTTTTACAATAGGGTGATTTCTTTTGCCCCACCCTGTACAATACATGCATGTTATATTTATAGAAATTAGAGAAAAGTCGGTGTTTTGTAATCAAGTTGTACACAAATATTTTTGGGGATTACATTGTTAACGCTGGCTAAACCTTATGATGAGATACATTAAAATAATGTTTTACGGAATTGTATATCTTAAAAAAGCCTTCAAAAATGTCTATCCATGTAGTATTTGTCTAAGGATAACCCCCAGCAACGCCGGGTAAATGTCAGCTAGTTATTAATAAGCAATAATTGTTGAATGAAAAATACTTGCATATATTTAATTATTTGGCGTGTTGGGAATAAACCGACGTAGCTGACCAGCAGTCAGAAGGCTGGGGGTTCAATTCCGGTCGTCTCGGGAGATTTTTTCAATTTGTATGGGTGTTTTACGCTAATAATTATTGCTAGTAATCATTTATTATTCTTTGCGTTATGCATAAAAACCTTGTCTCAAACAATAGTTCATCATTAAAAACATTACTGTATTTTTTAATCATTTTATTTCAGCATTTTTTATACAACAATCCGGAACACAGGGAGAAACGAAATTGTTAGAATATTGCAACTAAACACAGACTGATTAAGGTGAGAAAACATGTGTAACATTCAATATATATGTACATATAATCAAAACAAATTATGTTAGCTTTTAAATTAAACTGTAAAATGTTATATATAGAGAAATATAAAAAAATTGTAGCAAACTAACTAATGTGATGAGTATTAGATTGTATTACAATGTAAATTGAATAAAATTCAATTTTTATGTCAATACGAATCAAAGAAAATAAATTGTTTTACGTAACTATATTATGTGGAAATTTAAGAACAAAGAAATTGTAAGGTTTAAACAAACAAAAATTGTTCGCGTGTCGAACGTTCTCCATCCCTGCTATATGTAGTTAGTTGTTATAACTTCTTGTTCTTGTACTATAGTAGTTAGGATGACGAAATGTAATAATGCAAGAGGCATTAATGTTCTCAGAGATCGATCATAAGTTGTGTTATGGATCGATTTCTGGAACTGTGGAATTGTTCTTGTGGAAAACAGATTGAGAAATACCTTCTACGATGCGTGGAAAATTTTAGAATTATTCAAATTAAATTTTAGAAATTGCGGTGGCATAGAAATGAAATCTCGGCTCGCTAGGAAACAACCTTTGAAACCAACCCTTGAACGACGAATAAAATTAAAAATAAATAATGTTATGAATGAGAAAAGTTTTTTTAAATAATTTCCCTCGGGGCATTTTGGGATGATATGTGAAGGGTCTTTTTGAGGAGAGGGAGGAGTGAAGAGAAGTTGTAGAAGGGAGGAAACACAAACCAAAGGCAAAACGATCCACAGCCGAGCTGTTGAACTCATACAGTCAAGAAGTGGTGGAAACGACCCGTTCTCATTTGAAAAATGTGCAACCTTGCCGTAGCGTTTTATTTATTTATATAGATAAAATATATTTATAATTGATTTTGGCAAATTTTTGTGTCGAGACAGATGTAAGAGTAGTGAAGATAAATTTTCCTGGATTTTGTGCCTTTCCCTTAAAAAAGATTTATTCCCTAGGGAAATTTCTCTTTACATACTGCGTAGGAGGCACATAAATAATGGGTATTCTAAGGTGAATCTATCAAACGGACCACCCGTTACTGCAAGGTTAAGGTATTTTTTCAAGTATTTTGGGATTCCAGACCACCGTTGGCTGCCAACAGTGGGGAGCACTTGCGATTTATATAGGGCCAACAGTTGTGTACTCATTCATTAAATAATCTGGGGCCTAGAAGTCAATCTGAATTCTAGATCAAAAGTCACACGTTAAAATCGGTACAGATCACACTTCTATGGCTTATCTGTTCAATTCGGATGACTAATTATTCAAAATTGCAATTGCCTTAAAAGTAGTAAAATTAATAATAAAATTTCTTTATCAATTACTTAGTAGAAGTTGGATTAGACCACAGGTTTTCTAACTTATTGCAACCATCGCCCACTTTGAGATTTGAAAAAAATCTAGAGCCCCCATATTTTTAACTTAACTTTATATATTACCATCTGTTGCGTATCTTAAAAAAAGTGAATGCAAATATATTTTTTAAACGTGTACTATTATAACCCATATCCTTTTTCTGAAATCAAAGAATGTTTCAATCAGAAGAAATAAAACTCATCATATTTGAAATATTTTAGTACGCACGAACTGAAGGTGGATAGTCCGATACAGTTTTCTATAAAAAAATTCGAGGAATCAATGACGGCGATAGAAAAGATGAAATTCCATTATTAGTGTTTTACTTAATTTAAACAAATTATTTTTTTACAAAGTGGCGAATGCCCAGTTTTGTTATAGTAAATAATTTGTTATAAGGAAGAAAAACAAACTATTTATTAATATTAATATTTAATTCGGCTAGATTCCGTGGTAATTTTTTTAGATAGAATTTGTCTGCCGTCGCCCTTCTAGATTTCTTTAACGACCTCTAATTTTCTTTGCGCCTTTCACCGCCCCCCCTGAAAGCGTCCAGTGCCCACAAGGGGGCGTTATCG
The DNA here is from genome assembly GCF_061612785.1 of Hesperophylax consimilis. NCBI lineage: Eukaryota > Metazoa > Arthropoda > Insecta > Trichoptera > Limnephilidae > Hesperophylax > Hesperophylax consimilis. Next base: position 31,510,910 of record NC_142848.1, read on the forward strand.
CCCACTTTGAGAAACACTAGATTAGACGGAGCAACCTGATGGACTATCGATAACCGATGGCAGTCTCCTAAATTACACAAGATATAAAAACAGACACGATGACTTCATACCTAATAAAAGTAATCAAAATAATATATTTTTAGTATAATCAGTGATACCACTATACTGAAAACTGATGGTTTTTCGATAACGGTTCCGATAGTAGCTCGGGCTACTTCTAGCTATAGGTAGATCAATGAACAGAAGTTGTTGTGTGTAGTGTGTACCCAAGTGATACTGTAAAATTGTGATGCCCGCTCCAGATAAGCGGACGGACCTTGCCCAGCTTGTAGCAGTGTCTGGCTTGTGTGAATCATGCACAAGTCGAGAGGATTTCCCTCGCCAGCAGGGTCCAAGAGTCCAAAAATACAAATTAGATTTTACGATTTTATTTTAAAACATTGTGCAGATAGATAGATTTTGTACATGGGCGTCAGAAAGAAAATACATCGATTTTCGTATAGGTAATACGCTGTCAAGAGTTGACGCGAACACAATGCTCACATATTGAATTGCATGCATACAGCATGTTTTAAAGTTGTCATTCAAAAAGAAAAAGTTGTTTTGTTTATCCCTTACGCGTTCCTATACCATTCATCCGATGTCGTAGAAAATTTCAGGGATTGTTCTTATTTGTTCTAGCAGTGTTTAGAGAGTAGTTTAAGTTTAAGGTTCAAATGGTAGAAGTCGGGGACGCTCGAGAAAGACTTAACGCTAATGCGTTAAGAGATAATTCTCTGCACTGTCGTTATAATGAAGTTTTTTAACAGTGACAATGTGGATTTGTTGATAAAACATGAAGGGGATGGTAGAAAAAGTAGCTTACGAGGAAGACATGAATCAAATAAGTACCTTCACTACATACCACGTCAGCTCGAAGACAATTTTTCTTCCTAGCTCATAAAATCTTTAACCTTATCCCTGAAAACCTAAAAACCGAGAGTAAACCCCATTTAAAAAAAAAAAAAAATTACGAAATGGATCCTTACACACGGAATACTTTACAACTACAATAACCATTTAATCACCTTTCAGACAAAACATAATATATCCTTATTCCCTAACTTAGCGGTATAGTATGTACATAATTAATTAGTGTCATCTATTTACTAATAATTTTTCAAATTTTTCATTTTTTTCTTTTTCTTATAATTTTCTAACTTCTCCATCCTCTTCTTGCAACCCAAACTAGGTATACATCATTTTTCTTATTTTTCTATTTTATATTATAGTAGTGTATAGATTCTATGTCCGCAAGCTGTAAAATTCACCCGCCATAACACAGGGTCATCGCTAGCATGGAGGGTGAAATATCACAAAAAACCACATGTACTCTCTAAATCATGTATCAATAAAATAAAATAAATAATTAATTTAAGTAAATTGAGACGTAAGTAATGAGCGAAGAAGGGTATGACTTAAAAGTGAATGATTGAAGAGGTCGATGACGCTTGAGGAAGACATGGCATGATCAAGTGAAACTTATTACAATGCAATAGCATTATTTCCACTTTAAAACTGCACTCAGTTGTCAGGTAATCACAAAATTGAAACTTTACCCCAAGCCATTTAAGGCGAAGCTTAATGCTAAATCACTATTTTGATTAATCTTTATAACGAATTGGTGTACAAAAATGAATACAAAAAAAAAATGCTTTAGATAAATTGAGGGTTTTCCTATCGTTTCGCTTGAGTAGAATACAAATAAGAAAATAAATTACTCAATAAAAAATATAAATGTAAACTACTAAAAAATAAATATTTTCAATAGAAATGTATGAACGCGTAAAGGAAACAACTTTAAAAAAATACAGTATTATGGCTAAGATTAACTTTTTTGCTTTCTTATAAAATTATTTACAAAACAAATAAAAACCAGTTTTGTGCTTGAAATCGAACGTTTCTAGACTCCATTTGTCAAGCGCTTTTAATGCCTATTACATACAATATAAGCTATACCAAGAATATACACATTTTTGGCTTGTAGCTTCCTCTTAAAGACCCCAGTCCTGTCAGCTAGTACTGTAATAAAAGGAACCACCTTTGTGTGAAAATTGCGCGACTTATAAACTCAAAGAGAGATCCTGAAAACGTGAAGTTTTTTGTCAATATTCAGTGCTGCAGCAGCAAAATCTCGTACGGTGGGCTATGGCATTATGAAAATTACACAGCTTCTTATTCATTCAGGATTAATGAATATATATTTTGAGCTAGATACGTGATATTCACGCGGAACTACAGAGTTTTGAGAAACATTTTTTTTAAATCCAAGTCAACCGTCATAATCACTGCGCAATGGAGGTCTACGATTTGAATTCACATGTACAGTTAATTTATTCGTTATAGCGTGCAAATAGTTTAGGTAAAGAGCCGTCTTGTCGATTCGTATTGGTCTGTTAGTCCAAGGTAAACACTCATCCTGTCGTCTGTTTGTTTTTGCGCATTGGTCGTGAGATTGTCATATATATTCTGTTGGGAATGTGACGCATAGTCAGAGTGTTCCGTGTTCCAGTTGGCCACCTCTGGCGCCGGGTCTTGCAGGGGTGGGCCGTTGGAAAGCTACTGAGCTATGTCGTCTACATATAAACTCCGAAATTTCTTCACCGATTGCTTTTATCTGCACAGTAAGACTGAGCCACAAAGCGTGGCGGGGTACAGCTACTATAATATAATATATAACACAATTAGAGTTGACACAAACAATGCACAGTAATGCAAGTTTTACACCATGCTGTTTTTCATACCAATCCCCAAATGGAAACTATATCGGTACCCATATGAAAAATCTTTGCTTTACAGTCTTTACACATTCGTCATTATGTTCATTATGTTACTAGGTCATATCTGTATGATGGTCTTGTATTATGTTAACGATTTAGATATAAAAGATTATTTTGGGAAAGGTACTAAATCGTTAAAAAAGCAAGGGGGGCCCTGTTTGTACAGCTTAAGGCTGGGGAACTATACTTGGGTTGGTCAGCGTTGTGAGGCGTTTAAGGAAGGGGATGCAGGAAGGAATTTAATAATGCGGGTCTTGAAGAGGCCCGGATTATAAGAAGTACAAAAAACATATGCCGGTAGCTGGTTCCACATACGAGATGACTTCACAAAAGTGAGTTGAAGAAACGGCCGTTCTCATGAAGCCAACAATGAACGGGTGTTCCAGTTGTGTCCATCGAGTTTTACGCACATACATCGGTGCACAGGAGATCAATGCTGCTAGCTCTTAAGAGCAGACTCCATTAAAATGCCTGTAGAACAGAATCAGCATCCCCATATTGTATTGTGGGGCTCCAGCCCAGATGTGGCTCCCAAATTCAATTTTAGAGCGTACTTCGAACATAACCACATAAAAGCATTTGTCATTTACCCTTACCGTCAACAAATCATCAAAATTATACTCGAAATTCACAATACTGAACAGCAATACACGTTCACAATCAGTAATAAATACATGTTATAGTATATTTTTAGCAAAGTAATATTATAAAATTTCCATATTATACAATGTTACGTAATGTTACAATGACAGACGACAGTGTCAAAAAATGCCCGCCATCTTAAACTATGTACAAGAAAATCAGTTCAAAAATAGAACTTTTTTCATCCCGAAACCACATGAAAAGACGACCCATAAGTGGAGTTGGACAACAACAAAAAAGCATCGTGTAAAACGCTCATTAGGATTGTGCGTATTGCACGTGAGTGTGGATTTTGAATCAAATAGAATTTTCGTTTCATAATCTGTGACTAAATGTGTTCCGAAGGACTCAGAATTCGTTGCGATACCTATATTAGGTAAAATATACTTAAACTGTCAAAAAATTCGCTTTCCCATCACTAATTACATGTTGTTTTAAAGACTTTTTCCTCCACTCGTGTATACTGGGAAATGTGGTACATCAACAAACACGGCCATCTTTACATTGCCGCGTCCCATACCAAACCTATTTGGCCGCTTTTTATTTTGTTTATTCGGCAATTAACAAAGTACGTCTGGGCGAATTATTTTTTTTATTCCCACTACAAAATATATATGACATTCGCTACGAATTATTTGTCAGGTTGGTACCTCTACCTACACGATTGTTATTTTTAAAAAAAATAATATAAAACAATATGATTTCGGATGTGGTGTGATCATAGACATATGAATATTAGTAGACCTGCCCTAAGTGATTAAAAGCGTATTATCCCCACTCCCCATACCGGTTCCATTGGAGCCGGCTGTGCTCGCGTATGGCCTCAAGTGAAATTTGAAAACGTGACGTCATCATTCTTGTGCGAACTATGGTCGAGGCATCATCGGTTCATTTTACGAAATAACACGGCAAAATGTTGACTTGTGACATGAAAACTTATAAAAATAGATGTGAAAAAGAGAATAAACCCAATTGTCGTATTACATTCCATATATAAGCATTATTTTACTTTATTTTAAGCATATTCACATCGTATAATATGAATCAGTTGTTACTATCACATCGAGAAACGTCTGGACGCGAAACACAAAGCTGGTTGGTTGCTGGGAAGTAAATTATGAACATTTATAAAAGTGTCTTAACTAAATACTTAAACGAAATATTCGACTCTGAAAATAGAACCGAATTTTTTTGCCGAATTTGGACTTCGCAAATTTGTTCATAACGTGGCGAGTAATTTGCGCTCCCATGTAAAAATGTCTATTCATTCAAAAGCAGATTTTACTTTTAAGAAGTAAATGGTGATATTATAATGCGAGATGCCTATTTACTGTCAGATTGATTTATTGACGAATCACAGTCAGCTTCACTCCCTTCGTTCTTCAACAGTTGATTTTACCCCTCGCCATTATCTTCTCGTCTATTAATTGCTATGTCTGTGGGTGTGATGTAAAATGCGAACTTCAACGCGAACCGAGCCACGAATTGCGGAAAGGAATGAAGCGTTTCGAGCCATTTGCGGTTGATTCGTTACTTTCGGTAGTTCGGCTCGCGTATGTATACGTAGAATTACATTTTCAGTACATTTAATAATAAGTATTTTTGTTATCGTCCTTTTTTGAAACTATCTATCGTGCGGAGTTCATTTACATATTGTTAAAATTAAGTAGTATGAATAATTATAAAAATTATTATGTAGTGTTTTTGTGAAATAATCTGTATATATAAATAAAAATGTAAATGTTCGTTTGTTCAAAATCTTAAATCTCCGAAAGTTCTTCAATGATTGCTTTGAAATTTTGACACAATGTTGCATTCGAATATGCGTGTGTTTTTATATATATTTATATTATATAGATGTCACCTGTGACTGCTCGTGTCAGGCAAAAACCTGATTTTTTTATCTGTTGGATGTAAAAGCAACAAGCACTATTGTTTCTCTATCGGCACAGACAGACTGAGCAACAGAAACGCGTGGCTGGGTACAGCAATTTATAAATATATAGGGTTTTCCAATAATAGGTGTTATTTTGAATATTAATTAAGGAATTAATGATTTTTTATGGCCGGAATTGGATGGTATTGATCTGGAGAACGTTTACTTTCAAGAAGACAGCGCTATGTGCCACACAAGCAACGAAACCATTGAACGTATTACTAAAATCCCAAATGTTTTTAGATGGATCCCTACGGATGTAAGTTATTTATATTTAAGACTAGCTGGGGTTATCCTTAGGATATATACATAATATATACAGGGTTTTCCAATAAGAGGTGTTATTTTGATATTGAAAGAGCTATCGAGAGATGATTAATGATTTTTTATGGCCGGAATTGGATGGTATTGATCTGGAAAAGTTTCCGGACCGTGTTATCTCTCGAAGAGGTGATCACAATTGGCCACCGAGATCTTGTGATTTAACACCTTGCGACTTCTTCCTTTGGGGCCACGTGAAAGAGAAGGTCTACGTCAACAGCCCAGCGTCGATTCAAGACCTCAAAGATGGAATTCGTGAGGCTATCGAGGAGATAAGGCAGCCACTTTGCGATTTGGTTATGGAAAATTTCATGAAAAGGATATGGTCCTGTAGGCGTGGTCGTGGTGGTCATTTGACTGATGTTATTTTTCACTATTAACAGCATGCCATCCTCTTTATAATGAAATAAACATTCGATCATTTATATTAAAAAATGGCATTTTTCTTTGAATATCAAAATAGCACCTCTTATTGGAAAACACTGTATTATATGGTGTTTTTTTAGAGCAGTTGAATGGTTTCGGTTTCAGTCTGTATCTTTTGTCAGTTTATTTTCCATTTCTGATGTCCCCTTGTTTTGTATCCAGCTTTTTATTTGAGATTTAAATATAATAATATTGTTGAGTTTTTAATGAGATTGTTATTTTGTTGCAGTATAGTATAGTAGGTAGTGTTAGTACCATAGTATAGGAAGCTTTTTTGCCCAATTGTTGTATTAGTAGTTGCTTGTTTGATATGTTTTTATTGAAATGAATTTATGCACCGTTCTTAGAGTGGTTGGTGGTGAAATAGTCAACATTCCAAGCAGTTTGATCGTGGCTGTATTCTTGCCATAGCAAATTATTAAAAAAATTACTTATATTTTTAAAAAATGCATTTTAAATTTAAAAATTTTATATCCCGTGATTTTTCGGAGAAAATATTTTTTTTTAAATCATAGCTACGCAGCAGATGGTGATGCTAATACTGATGGATTACTTGCATGCAGCATGTTTCAAACTGGTTATGAATAAAAATAGCAACAAAATTGTCGTATATTTAAAACCGATCATCGTAATCACGTATTGTCCTTTTTCGATATTAACAATAAGTAGGCGTAAGAAAGATAAAATTATGTTTCTCAGTGACGTTTCCCAAAGACATCGCCGATGGAATTACAGGTATTTTTCAAACAATATAATAAGTGAATTTCCCGCTAATAAAAAAATATGAGTTGTTTAATTGGGTATAGGTATATGATTTATGTGGTACCCATGTCTCCGTGTAAGTATATTAAAATGTATGTGTCTTTGTGTCAGAATAATTATTTATCTCTGAAAGACGTTGATTCAACAATATAATATTATTATTAAATTTCGGTATTACATATCTTTATCTTTGTGTGCGCACGGCGATAACGATGAATTCGCCTATCAAAATTTCTTGAGAACATAAATAATATTAATTCTAGTTGTTACCCGTGAAAAATCATTACATGTAACTAGGTATGTAGAACTTGAATTGCCAAGATGAAAACTGAGAATTTTTGTTTTACATTTCAAATTTAGAATTAAAATATCCACTTTGAAAAATACATCGTAGGTAGGTACTTTGAAAATATTCTTAACACCAGGCTAGGTACCACGAGAATACATTATTGTTTAATTAAGCAAACGATGTACGACACAAATATTATATGAGTAACCGCAGCACGGCTCAACGACACCCCAAAAACAAATGACAAATATACAAATATGTCGTGAAAGTTCAAAACGCATTCACCTTTGAAATATAGCAACGGAATTATCAAATTTGTATACCATCAAAATGTATGTCTTACATAATATTAATAATCTAAGAAATGTTTTCAAGCGAGGTACCTACGTAATGGACCCATATGATTTATCATGCCCCCACTGTAAACTAATAGTTTATTGGCATAAAACGCGTAAACAACAATGAATGCGTCAAGAAAATGGAGCAAACGATTTACTGCTGTGTATCTCTAACAATTGCATCCAATCTTCACCCATTACGATACATAAAAAAATGTTATATGAATTATTGGAGTTACACCTAATTGACCCTCGCGCATCGCACAACAAACAAGAAATATTTGTTAGTCGCACATTCCGAATTCCGACATTCCAGCGTACCAAATTCGCGTCAAAGATGATTAAAACATTGAAACAAATCAAAAAGTTTACTTACAATCTTCGCACAGTCCCATTTTAGCAAATGTCCGGTTAAATCACGAGAAAAAGGCACTTTTGTAGAGCGAAAAGTCGCGAATCACTGACATAGGTTAGATTCAACAAGTAACTATGGGAAATGGAAATTATTTACTGTTTGACAGCTGACAGCGCTAGAGTCAACACTGGCGACATCTGTTGACGACTGAGAAAGACAGCGATTCATAGTCACGTGTTCCACACAATGTTATCGTAGGACCGAGTTGTATTATTTATTTTCAAAGAATTCATTATGTACCTACCCATTTCTGACATGCGGGCAATGTAATAATTATCGAAGGAACAATACACATCCATAATAAAGCACACAGTAAACAAGAATAGACATTATTTTGAGAGATAAATAATTGGTAAACACGCGAATTGATATTTCTTTTGTCGTCTTACGAACTTAAAAATACTGCGGCACTCACTAACTGATGGGTTTCCCGCAATTTTTAGTCAATAAGCTTTTGAAGCAAGAGGAAAACAACACAAAAATAAACGAAATAATTTGAAGTGACAGTGTTTTTTGTCGCTTTATTGATTTTTACAGAAACTTCTAGAAATCGGGAATCAAATAACATCATTATTCGTTCTTCTGGAGAATGTTATCCGCTTATCTGAATTATTCTGAAAAGCTCCGAAGCAAACCAGATTTTAATGAAGCGAATGAAAAGAATTATTAAAAAATGGCGGCAAAGCAGGTATAATGACCGCGCTGATTTCAACTGATTTTTGGCGAAGAGGTTGATGATTATTGAGGATGGCTCGTGGATAGAAGAGGGATTTTAAACTATCACCGTTTTATCGCTATAATTCTGGGTGGAATTTTTTACTATTATCTTCAGATTAGGCATTTCTTATTGATTACCTCGCAGTTTGCAGTAGATAAGCCGTGGCTTACGGCAATTTTTTGATAGAATATTTTCAATGTAGGTACCTAATTATGATTATTCAAATTTTTTTGGCCGTTTTATATTGGAGTTTATAAGGCCGTGATTTTCTGGTTTAAATAGTTGAGTAATCTGTAAAGCAGGTGTGGATTTAACTATTCCTATTATAATTAAAAAAACCATTGATAATATTTAAAAATCTTTTATGGATAAAGGCAAATAATGTAAAATAGGTATTTTTAATACTACAACTTCTGACATTTCTTAAACATTCTGACTGCAAAGCTACACTAACGCATTTTGGCGGCGAGAGTTGTGAAGCTAGGTTTACTTTCATACATTAAATGTTATGCATGATAAATGCCATGCTACACTAGCGACCAGAGTTGTCAGTCTATACCAGTACATACTGCCAATATTTTACAGGAGTGGGGACGTATTATTGATATTCTAGAGTATTTAATACAGGTGTCTTATATCTATCTACCTTTCGTTCATCCATCATAATCGTTGCGATGACATTGCGTCAATCGTTAATTATGATTATGACATTGTATTAGTTACCTACCGTTAACTTTAAACGTTGAACAAATATTTTATCTCGAAATTAAAAAGAAATTATAAAATTGTTGTCAAGGATAGTAAAACATGGTGCGTCGTTGTACAGGGTTTTCCAATAAGAGGTGTTATTTTGAATAGCCCACTATTACGGTAGATGTTACTTTTGAAGCTGTCATTTTTTGACATTTGACAAGTAGAAACTACGCCATTAATAAAAATGGAACGATATACGCTTCAACAACACATTGAAATTATTAAAATTCACTTGAGTGAATCAAATGCAAATCATCTTGAGAGATGAGGCCCATTTCCTCCTCGGTGGCTTCGTCAACAAGCAAAATTGTCGCATCTGGGGCTGGGAAAACCCAAGAGTTATTATTGTTGAAAAGCCTATATATCCTCAACGTTTGACTGTTTGGTGCGGTTTATGGTCCGGCGGAGTCATTTGAAAATGAGGCTGGAGCAACAGTTACGGTGAATGGATTGCGCAATCGAGAGATGATTAATGATTTTTTATGGCCGGAACGTCTAATTTCAACAAGACGGCGCTACGTGCGACACAAGCAACGAAACCATTGATCTTTTACGATTGAATATCAAAATAACACCTCTTATTGGAAAACCTTGTATTATAAGGCTAATATGTATCAATTAAATTAAATATGAATCGAAGTTCTTAACCGGTATATTTACCCCTGCCGAAATACATTCGTAATCCTGGAAGTTATTAAAATTATTTCTACTGCTGTTTTAGCTTTAATCTGAACGGCGCTTGCCTCAAGATGGGGATCCAAAAAAGATTGACCCCTCGATCGTGAGGACGAGAATCCGACGCGTAGGACCACTCGCAGACCACATGCTGATATTCTTTTCTATTCCGGTAAACAAACTTAAACCATAATTAGGTTTTAATCAAGAATGTGACACAGTTTTAAATAAAGCATTATCATAAAATATCGATAGAGTAAACGGATATTGATGGAATTTATTTGATCGTTTATAGGTAATTTAAATACGAATGATAAAAATCAAGGATTTATGTAATACCTGGCATGGGTTAGTGAGACTATTGAGACACTCTCCACCGACTTATAATTAAATTACATACGCTTTACGACAACACATATGATTTTAGAATTTAACTACAGGGTTTTCCAATAAGAGGTGTTATTTTGATATTCAATCGTAAAAGATCAATGGTTTCGTTGCTTGTGTGGCACGTAGAGCCGTCTTGTTGAAAGTAAACGTTGTCCAGATTAATACCATCCAATTCCGGCCATAAAAAAATCATTAATCATCTCTCAATAGCGCAATCCATTCACCGTAACTGTTGCTCCAGCCTCATTTTCGAAAAAGTAAGGTCCAATGACTCCGCCGGACCATAAACCGCACTAAACAGTCACACGTTGAGGATAGAGAGGCTTTTCAACAATAACTCTTGGGTTTTCCGAGCCCCAGATGCGACAATTTTGCTTGTTGACGAAGCCACCGAGGTGGAAATGGGCCTCATCACTCAAGATGATTTGCATTTGATTCACTCAAGTGAATTTTAATAATTTTAATGCGTTGTTGAAGCGTGTATCGTTGCATTTTTATGAATGGCGTAGTTTTTACTTGTCAAATGTCAAAAAATGACAGTTTCAAAAGTAACATCTACCGAAATAGCGGGCTATAACTAAAATAACACCGCTTATTGGAAAACCCTTTAGCTCATCTATAACTGCAGGGTCCGCTAGGCAGCGAACTTCTTCATAACTTCATCATTGAACCTCCAACGTCCTAAAATAACTGGTTATTGCGAGAGAAAGGTACAAAAGCAAAATAACCGTTTTAAATATAAACTTCTGAATAGTCTCATCACGTGCCAAGTTTTGATAATGCTAATACTAAACTCCTTCCTCGCTTGCTTCCTTACCGGTGTAGCAATGAAAATGCATTATAACTAATAACAGTGTAAAAGTTTAGACCTCTCCATTGATGTATCTTCTTCGATAGACCTTTGCTTTGCAAGCATTAAATTGTTGCCTTTTTAAAGATGTAACTTTACAAACCAACAATCATATTGTACTGTGTCTATCATTATGTAGGTGCTTATTTACATTTGAAATTTCACTAAATACTTCCTATGTACATAACGCATGTTCATTTACAGAAATATTTTGAAGATAACTGTGAATAACTGATTATGGATTTCGTTTTACCAGTGGCGTTACCTTTTTTGTTCTCTGCTAGATCTATCTGCGATCTTTCCGGAGTGTATTTATTTGATTTTGCTTGCCTAGCTTAGATACCCTGCTAAATTAAGCGTGAAACTTAGAGTAGACAACGTTCCGCATAAGTCAGAGTCTATAACCAACTTTAAGGCATGGTAATTATAGTATGTTACACGTTACTAGTTAATCGATTTACTGCAGACTATTATCGCTGAACTCGGGGTCAAGGAGGAAGCGAGGTGTCCCCAACGTGCTCTCAATACAGATCTTGTGAAATACAGAAATATGCGCAATTATCTCTTGACAAGCGCTAGCAAAAAGTACATATATGCCAGTCTTATAATTATTAGATTATCTGATACTCATTTCTTCGCCAACTGTTGACCAGCCAAGATGCCAAACAAAACGTCTGTAACCAAGTTATTAGTTATATACAATTATCTTATCTGCTCTACAGGCAGAAGTAATAAAGTTGCTCAACAGATAATCGTAGCCCGGAAAAAAAATTTAAAAAAACGAATAACTATAAACCAATTAGCCTGCAATTATTCCGCAGGCGGTAGGCAAGATATGTTGGAACAGTAGGTAAATTTGTATGCTTAACAAACACATACTCTCTTACTAATTTACTTTTTTTAAATTTTACACAACTTATAAACAACTACTAACCCTGCATTAATGTTTATCATTTGTGAAAATTTTAAAACTCGTTAATTAGTAAGGGTTATAAGGTTTAATCCGAGAAAAAAATAGTCGGCTTACCTAACAGCGAGACAAATCATTGATGACGATGACTTACCTGCAAAAAAACAAAAATATATATTTTAAAATACAATCGAAAAAACTTCAAATAAAATTTGTGGTATCATTTTATAAAACATATTTTATATGAAAATAACAAATTTTAATCTTTACGTTTCATAACCTTACTAATTTAGTAATATTTAGTTTAGTAAAGTATCACTGATTTCTATTGTGACATTATTAACTCTTGTCAGGCCAAGATGCCAAATAACACGTCTGTAACCAAGGGGGTCTTCCGACGACCCCATGCATTTTTCTGTCTTATGGGCTTTTAAACTATAGAAATCCCAATTATTCAGTCAATTATTAATGGTAACTTATGTATTTGTGGAGGAATACGTAAAATACTAAAATGTTTATATTAGTATTTAAGCTAATATAAGGAGGATAGTAATTTTGGGTACTACCCACTCCCCCACTTGACTGCAGGATAGTTAAGACAAGACAATACCCTAAAATAAAGTCCAAATCTTAAGGCGGAGCTTAATGCAAAATCACTATTTTGATTAATCTTTTTAACGAATTGGTGTACATTATGAATATAAAAAAAATAAGCTTTAGATAAATTGAAAGTTTTCCTATTGCTTCGCTTGAGTAGAATACAAATAAATATATAAATTACTCAATAAAAAATACAAATGCAAACTAAAAAAAAAAAAAATTAAATGAAGTGAAACTGTCACAGATAATCTTAGCTATGATACTGTATTTTTTAAAAGTTGTTTCCTTTATGCGTTCATACATTTATATTGAAAAAATATTTTTTTTAGTAGTTTACATTTTTATATTTATATTTTTTATTGAGTAATTTATTTTTTTATTTGTATTCTACTCAAGCGAAACGATAGAAAAACCTTCAATTTATCTAAAGCATATTTTTGGTATTCATAATGTACACCAATTCGTTATAAAGATTGGTCAAAATAGTGCTTTAGCATTAAGCTTCGTCTTAAGTACCTACATCTATCCTTACATCTTCAAACCATTTTGGGTTGCCTCAATCGTACACGTAGAAAAATGATTCTAGTAAAAAAGTGAAGCATACCAATTTCCTGATAAAATATTAGCCATTCAGAATATATGCAGAACACGTATTCTTTTCCTAATAAATATCATAACGAAGATATTATGACATGTCAGTATTTGTATGAACACTTGTTCCGCCGTACTCATAAAACATTCGCATTTAACTGATACATTCGTTAAAGGCTTGCAGTCCCGTTTTTAACAGAAAAATGATTAATTTTACCAGATGTTTAATAAGTTAACAGTATTAGTTCTCTCCGTGTAATAATATTACAGACGGACTTCTGTATTCACCTCAAAAAAACATCTCAGAGATCTAATGTCTAAATTTAAAAAAGTCTAAAAAACAAACATCTTATTTATCTTCCATCCTATCAAAATTAATTAAGAAAACTTCTGAAAACCACATGAAACATGTTAAAGCATCCAACAAGTAATTAAATACAATTTAAATCATATATATTTTTACTAAAGATCTAAAGATTTAAAAAAGAGAAAAATTAAACGATTTTAATGTTCCCAGATTCATTAAAATATGACGAAATTTATGCAAGGCATTACGAAAAAGTAATCACTGGTTTTCCTATTACCTTATATTTTAATGTAGGTGACACATTACGCTATACGCGTCATGGCTTGGCCTATTTCGATATGCAAATATAACGCGCTTATGGCGTCGTCTGTCACAGGCTTTAACCTTGCGAATGCATCTCATAGAGATAGAGCAAGCAAAAAGATCTTACGTACTTTTCGTACATCCGTAATTTTCACAGATTGGCTTCCTGACCGGTGCTTGGCCAATGCAAATACCAATAATATTAATTAATTAATAATAATATGCAAATGGTAAAACTGCAGAATGGTCGCTATAATAACCAATCTTCGTTTGAGCAATTCTTGACGACCTTAAACAAATATTCTTAATATTCTATGATAATATCTTTCTGGTCAAATCACATTCATTTTGTGGTTTTGTATAATCTATGTATTTATTTTATGTTTGCAATTGCCAAGGACCAAAAAAAATAAATATTTGGACACGAAAATAGAAAAAACACACAAACTAAAAAACGTGTTGAGAGTCTGATACTCTGTAATATAATAAACAATGTTATTTATCATTTCAAATATAAATAGAAGTATGTTTACGAGAGATGGGAAGGCTGACAGAGATATTGAAAGAAGAGAAAATGCAGGTAACTCCATTAATGGAGGACTGCTAGCAAAAAATTGTCTAAAGAAGCGAAATTAGCAGTCCACAATGGAGTGCTGGTACCTACCCTGATGTATGAAAGTGAGGCATGGAACTGGCAGAGAAAGGATGAAAGTGGGCTCAATGTTTTTTGAACTGTATTTTTTAAAGTTGTTTCCTTTATGCGTTCATACATTTCTTATGAAAAAATATTTTTTTTAGTAGTTTACATTTATATTTTTTATTCAGTAATTTATTTTTTATTTGTATTCTACTCAAGCAAAACGATAGGAAAACCGTCATTTTATCTAAAGCATATTTTTTGTATTCATAATGTACACCAATTCTTTATAAAGAATTGTGTGTAAAAGTGATTTGGCATTAAGCTTCGTCTTAAATGTTAATCAAACAAAATCGCACTAAATACACAGTTTGCAGAATTTGAAGAATTCATCAAATTTTAACGATGAGTTCTGTGGAAGTCATATTCAATTTCTGTTATAATATCATAATCGGCCAGTTGCTCCACAGAACTGAAATAATAACAGAACTTGAAAATTGCCTTTGCAATTCGATAAATTGTTCAAATTCTGTGAAACAATCCGTCCAGGGTCTTATAAAATAATATCTGAGTTACATTTAAAGAATATACAAAATATGTGTCTAGAGTTCTAAACTGAGCGGGTTTTGTGACGTCAATCAAAAACAGAATGAATGGTTTAAACGAATTGGATTTATTCGTCTATGGAATTATGACAGTTATTTTAGGATTAACTTCGGATGGCAATACTTTTAGTACTCGCCTACACAAATAATTAATGGTCAAATTAAGCAAATCATTTTTAATTCCGCTCGTGCCGTTTGTTTGTGATCTGATATTAAAATAAAATGGTTATACAGTGTTATACAGCGTAAGATCGAAGCTTCTTTCGTTTACATGGGATCAGGATTTGTGATAGATTTTTCTTGACACGGTTAACTTTGTGGCCTTTGAATGATTAGTGTAGATTTTGTAAATACAAAAAAAACTATAGTGTTATTTTTTAAATCAGTTCGTTAGCTCCTTCTTTGGTCACCTGCGAAGTTAAGAGTGTCATGCTTTAATTTTGTCAGCTAAAATTTGTATTGTCAAGAATCTTTTGTTTAGCTGACAAATGGCATTTTCAAAGCTCTGATAAGATCTAGACACAAATCAATGCACATTTCATAACGCCAGAGTTCACCGTTCTAGCCCACTAAATTCATTACCCGACGGAATAGGATATTTTCACTATTTATGTATGTGTATATGTTCATAATGTAATTTTTATTTCATTTTTATGTTGAAGAATTTGAATTGAAATTTTCTACGACGATTTCAAATGTGCAACTTTTGATTTTACACCAAAACGATGTTTATTCTTATCGTGAATACAGCGTTGTTGACGTCACATCGACCAACGTCGTTTTCTACGTCGTAATGACATTGTATGGACCATTTCGAAATGTGGTGTCTTGTCTCAACCGTTTTTAAAATCTATTATTATTAGGAATAAATATACATTAATATCAAATATACATTTTTAGTGCGACGATCAGAATTAGAAAATAAACTTTAAAACCTGTCGCACATTTTTAACGGTATTCATAATTTGCTAAAACACCCTATTTTTGTGAGATATCACCGCCCCTGAGGTGATATCTCACAAAAGCGGCGCTATACAAATTATCCAATAAATAAATAAATAAAATTATGAGGTCCAGAGGGCAAATCCTGAGGCCCTAGACTGGTTCTCAGAACTATGTGTTTCTCTTTGACCTATGAAAGAAGAACCGTTCGAGTGTTTTTAGTGGGTAAATTAAGGCTGAGTATAGTAAGCGTTAAAAAAGAAGAAGAAGATGATTTGAAAGAGAGATAAACAAATAAGAATGTTAGAGAGAGAGCGCGCTCATATAAAGAACATTGAAAACTAAGAGGAATTTGTTTAAATATTTAATAACACACAACTCATTTAATTCTGTTCACATCTCTCGTTAGAAGTATTCTAGAATACAACTCTACGATTTGGTCATCTGTCTTTAATAACCACATTAATACCATTGAAAGAGTCCAACGCAAATTTTTGAGGTGTTTTAATTTAAGCTTGGAATTCCTTTAGAAACAATAGATTATGATTTCTTATTACATTCATTGAAATTGCTTAAGACGATGCACTACGTAGTGTAATATTTTAAATTGAGCCGCTATCAGTAATAACCCTTACGTAGATGGCGATAAGGTTTAAATTCCCGCTTAACACCATCCGCCTGTTTTGATTTATGCAAGAAAAAAACATGGCCAAAAAGTGCCTTTTATTTTATTTTGTGGATGTTCAGGAATAAATATTTAAGTTTTTTCGATCATTTTATAAATAACTTAATTTTCCACATTACAAAATAAAATTATAACCGAAAATGGGTTCGTAAGTAGAGATTTTGAACTTTAAAGCAGTTTTCATGGGCCTTATACATTATTTTTTTCTGGGCTTATAAAAAGACTTATCTAAAAATACTCGATTATTTCAAAGGCCAAGATGTATTCTACTCGCAGTATTTAATTAAAGCATCTAAAACATTTCTAGGCGACCAAATTTTCAAACCAAAAACACATGGTTTTGCATTACCACGTATGGCATCGCCTTAAGTTAAGTGATAGAAGAAAAATTTTTGGTCTTATATTTTTATACAAAATTATAAATTATCAGTTGGATAGCCCTGACATATTAATGTTGATTCAATTTCATGTACCTACCATTAGATCAAGGACCTCTATTATTATTACTCTAGTATTATTGTGACAATTATACCACAGTCTCAGGATATAACTCAGTTATAAATTTGTTTGCACACACTTGGGAACTTTTATGCTAAAATCGCAGATACTTTTAATATTCCCCTTGTAAAGTATAAAGCTGCACTAATAACACATTTTAACGCCACTTATTTTAAAGAGGTCACTACATAACAGGCTATTGTCATTGCTTCTTTCTTTACTGTTATTGTATTTGCTATGTTTGAACTAAATTTAATTCTTTAATTTTTCTCATCAAAATTTAATACTGCACTATGTATATGTAAAAAAATAAAATAAAAACTTTGTATGTAAATGGCACCTGTGCAGTAAATTCTAAATAAATAAAATAGATCAAAAATCTCTCGAAAAATGCTTAGGTAAGTTACATTTAAAGATACGATGATTTTTTCACACTTATAACATGTTAAATAACAGAAAAAATGTGGTTTTAATCATTTTCGGAGCATACATAACTATTTTTTTCTATCGAGGGAATTTCATGTAATTATAGTTTTGGCCCTACACACGTAGATATATTTTATTCAAAAACCACATATAATTTTTTAGGACTTTAAAACTTTAAAGTGTTCAAAGATATGTGTTATAGATTATAAATAGGTAGAAATTCGGAATGCGGGGGCTTGAACAACTTTTAGACATTTCAGAACATAACAACAAAATTTCTCACGGAAAAAAAAATAACACCAATAGAAAATTATAAATAATCAATAGAACCTACTGTACAATGTTTGAAGCAGTTCCTCGCAGTACCTAAATAGAGTGTTGTGTCAATTTTCTTAGCTATTTTCATCACAGAAATAAAACGTGTTTTTTACCCATGCGTGTCAAATTGATTTCTTTTTCGATTTTTTCTTTTCTATTTATATCGAGATCGACGTGATATCCAAAAAACTGATCAAGCTTTCTTTAAGGATAGTCGGTTAACGCATATTGTTTAGAATTTTTTTTAAAAACTTGGTTCCAACTGTGTAGAACCAGTAACATACTCAATTTTTTTCTGAGTTTGGAAAAGGAGGGGAAGGATATTATTATAGAAGGGTATTAAATATTCAGATCTGGACACTAGTCATGACTAAAGCCATTTCAAGCAACTGTTCGGTTCTGATTGGTGCTCTTTCACCAGGTAAATACCGAAAGTATATTCTTTAATAAAATATATTTAGCATACCTGCCTACTTTTTAAATGTTTATTTATTTATTGACGCCCTATTGGGCTTTTACGTACATAACAATTACAAATTTCATTTTTAACAACAGTATTAAACAAACAATAGAAAATCGAAATAAAATATAATGATTTCTCATACATTATTTACATTTAAAAAGTGGTGGACTAATTTGGTTTTAAATGTATTGAAGTTATATTAAATATGTCAGCGACATCACTTAGTTCATTGCCCAACCTATGTATTCTTTCTAACACAGAATTCGTAGCGAAGTTATTGTAGTAGAATAAAATATTCCGTTTAGTATATTTTGGAGGTATATGTAAAGATAGCAAATTTGTAGTGTCAGGGCAGTCCAACCTTGAATGAACAATTTTATATAATAAAAGGAGATCAAATATTTTTCGCCTTTCAGATAATTTCGATATGTTAAGTTTACTGCGTAAATTGACATAATTGATTTCTATAATAGGAATACCAATTTTGAAATTAATAAAACGTAAAAAATTATTTTGAATTTTTTCAATTTGTAAACAATGAGAGTTGAAATGAGGACACCAAATGGTTGAATTGTATTCAACCTGACTTCTAACCAGAGACGTGTATAGTAATTTTATAGTTTTTATGTTATTAAAGTCTTTAGCGATTCTGAGAATAAATCCAAGCAATTGTAATCCCTTTTGTATCCCCATGTTAAAAATAAATTTATTTTTATGTTGCAAAAGACATATCGAATCAAAACTGAGGTTATATCAATTCCCAATTTTTTCAGAAAAATATATTTCTACATTTATTAGATTGTTTTTATTGTTTTTTTATTGTGTTTGGTTCGAACAAAAGATAATGTGAACTCTATAATTTATTTATTTTCAATTTAATTATGTTATTATTGAGTTTTGAAAGATTTTATTAATTTATTATTGTGACAGCTGTTTCAGCCGGCGGAATGTATTTTTCTCGTATTTTTTTTTTCAATTTATGTAGGTGTTTCAAGCTAATAATTATTGCTTAGAAATAATATGCTATCCTTTGTGCTATATATACAATAAACTTGGTCTCTTAAACATTAGTTTATCATTAAAAATAATAATAATCAAATTTGAGTTCCAAACCAAATTTCAAACAGGACTAACATACGGAAAAGACAACCTAAATTAGTATGTGTAATTAGGCTCATTACGAACCTCAAAAACATAACATTAATTTCGCTTTGTTTTTTTCATCTAATGAAACGATTGCCAAGAACACCCAACAACACCCTTGAAGGGCGAAATATGAAAGTCGGAATGATACAAAATATTTATAAATCAACTTGGTGCATCAACTTCAACCAACCGGCCGCGGCAGTCGGTACCGGACTGATTTAGCATATCGTATTTAGTATTTATATACACGCGGTAGAAGTGTGACCCCGGGTTACGTTGGGACAATGGGGGTGATGCGGCCGGCGCGCCTTCAATCCGCTTGCCACTGGCCCAGAGGTGACCTATTCCTCCGAAGTAGAAATAATCCACACATTCCGGGACGAACTCGGTCAATTTAAATAATATCTATTTTTTATTTTATTTTATTTTATTTTATTAGGAACATTAACAGGTTTATAACATAACATGCATAGAGAGAGAGAAAAAATAAGTAAAAGAATTAGGTTACAACCCAATAACCAATGTTCACATCATGCAATAAAGATAAAGAAGGTTAAAAAGCAAAAAAAACAAACAAAGAAAACAAAGAAAGGTTAAAAACAAAGAAATGTTAAAAACAAGGAAATAATAAGAGAAAATGTATATATATATATATATACACGTATAAACACATACATACATATATATACATACACATGCATATACACTTATAAATACATACGTACACACATACATATACATAGTTGCATACATACATACGCATACATACATGCATACATACATACATACACACACGTACATTTGATATTAAATACAAATAATATGTAAGAGTGATAATGAATAAATGATGAATGTAATGTATTAAATTTAGAAAAGGGTTAATTATTACAATACTCTGTTAACAATTTTTTTTAAATCTCCTAAATCTATTATTAACCCAACGTTTTAAAACGACTTTACTTAGTTTTACTGGCTGAGATCGAGGTATAACCCTTTATAGGTCATAAGCTAAAAACGTATAGTTTTGAGACCTGCAACATTAAGGTCTATATTTCTTTATGTTAACAAGTTATAATCGCCCTTATGGGTTGTAATCATTCTGAGGTAACGCACAGAGGTCTTGAATCGAACCAACCGCCCCTAAGTTCGCACATGTTGAGTAAATTTAAAATTATCAAAGCAATCTCCTGTAACGCAAATAAATAAAAGTACATTTTTCCTTACTAACCTGTCTTTTTGTAATGAAAACAAAAATTTTGGATCATATTTTTTTTACCTAAATGGACACCGGTCAGAAAACAGACAGCTGGAAAATCAAAAATTTCAAAAAGACTAAGCAAAAAAAAGAAGGTTTTTTCTGTTCATCAAAATGAATATAGAATATCGGTAAAAAAATGTTGTCCTATAAAGGGATAACTATTTTTCTTATTGGATAAAATAATTATCATTTTTTAATGATAAACTAATGTTTATAAGATAAGGTTTTTTATGCATAGCACAAAGGAAAATAAATTATTATAAGCAATAATTATAATAAGCAGTAATTGTTGATTGAAGTAGGTACTAGTATATATTGAATTATTTGGCGTGTTGGAAATAAGAAGACGTAGCTCAGTGGTCCAGAGCTGCTGACCGGTCATCAGAAGGTGCGGGTTCAATTCCCGTCGGCGGCATTTATTTGTACCCGGGAGATATTTTCAATTTTTATGGATATTTCAGGCGACTATATGCTTTATTACTGCTTAAAAGTTCCATAACCGATTAAGGACGTGACGATGAAGAGGGTTAACTTAAAAAGTATAGAATGAAAAAAGTTGAGCATTTTTCATAACGAGCGTTTTTTTTATTTAATAATTGTTGAGTTTCAACAGGGTGATGTGATGTGATTTATTTATTAATAAATTAACGGACTTTGTCCAATATATAACAAAGCCATACAAGATTTAGGACAATGTACAATACAATATGGTATTTAGAAGCAGAGACAAACGGGGAAAACATAAGAAAATAGAAGTGTCAAGTCAAGTTAACATTGCTAAAACTAAAATGATAGAAAATATCCTCAATTGCATAGTGAGCGACAAAAAACATTCTGACTTATACCAAAAAAATCAAGGTCTTAACGTGAGTTGACCATTCTACATATTCTGGACAATGGTGAATTATAAGCATAATTAGTCGAGTGTTGATTGAGGAAGAGCAGTTCTTTATTTGAGTCTACGAGTATATTGAATGTGATGAGTTCTAATAATGATAAAAGTTATTCGTACTTCAAATTAGAACTGATAGTTTGTTTTAATCGTCATTATGGGTCATGACTCGATAAGTAAATAAATATTATAAAACCAACACGGTACAGTCTGAACAGTCAAAATTCAAGTTATCCGTTCAAATATCAAAATAAATGGATGTCCCGAAAGCCAAAATATTATATTTGAAAATGGCGTCTATAAAGTTAAAAAATTGGCTTCTTACCCCAATAACCAGGCGAAATAAACTCTACGACTAAATCAGTCCCAGAAAGAGATCGTACGCGACGTCATTGTCCTATTATCATCTATATTTTCCGTTTTGTTTTCATACAAGACGTGTGAGAACGAAAATTTTACGTCGACGAGGTACATACGTCTGCTCTTTGGCTCTTGAAAACTATAAAAAATCAAAGATGGCGTCCTAAATGCAAAGTTACAGTGTTACGTGGTAATTTATTTTGTTCTTTTTTTAAAACTTTTTTATTTCTAAGGACGGGTTGTTTCGGAGAATTTGAACAATTCTTCAAATTACAACGTTAATTTGCGAGTTCTGTGAAAGATATTTTATAGTTCTGTTATTATTTCAGTTCTGTCAAGCAACTAGCCTATAATGGTAAAATATCAGAACTTGAATAGGACTTTCACAGAACTCGCAAATTATCGTTGAAATTTGATGAATTGTTAAGATTCTCCGAAACAACCGGTCCTTAGTTTTGTCAGTTCAAGTACGGCTCTGTTAGTAAAAATTGAATCGGAATTCAAATATATTGAAATGCAAACAAATCAACCGGGGTTTAATTTAATTCATGCTAAAAAAAGACTGCCAAGGTGAAACATATATTATGACTAGGGCTGAAACCCTAAAAGATCTGCATAAATCGCAAAGTAATCGAAAATTCAGCTCTACCACCTAAAGGTTTTTTTCCACCATTTTTATGTTTAAATTTCTAATTTATAGAAGGTAAAAGGTTTGTATTACATCTGAAAACCTCGGTGATGCGCGAATGCATCATAAGGTATCTTGAAAATGTGGTGACTTTGAACAATTTAAACTTTGAAAACAAAAGTTTCTTTTTTTGCTATTTGTTTTTGGGGTGTTGCGCCGTGTTGCGCTAATTTCTTCTTTAGCCAACGTTTCGGACATCATTGCAGTGTCCATCATCAGGGCAGATGTGTTATTTTGAATAACACATCAAAACACGTCAAAATAACACATCGCCCTGATGATGGACAGTGCAATGCTGTCCGAAACGTTGGCTAAAGAAGGAGTTAGCGCAACACGGCATAACACCCCAAAAACAAATGACATAAATACTTTTGGGCGTGAAAATCTTAAATCATAAGTGTTTTGTCAGTAAAAAAAAATTAAAACACGGTGAAAAAGGAGTGACGACTTGGATATAAATTTATTATAAGGTTTTTTTGTTGTTTGTTTTTGGGGTGTTATGCCGTGTTGCGCTAACTCCTTCTTTAGCCGACGTTTCGGACAGCGTTGCAGTGTCCATCATCAGGGCAGATCCGGTAGATCCGAAGATGTGTGACACCCCAAAAACAAACAACAAAAATGCTTTTGGCCGTGAGAATCTAAAAACTTACCTTATTATAAGGTTATACAATCATACTCCAAATACTTGTATAAAAATTGATACTAAAAAATTATAAATGTTGAGGAATTTATAAAATTTATTTACATTTCTCCCTGTCTTAAAATTTCTAAAAACACAGCTTTACAATTCTAACGACAATACGTTTGAAAATAACTGTAAACCAACTAATTTGACGCTGATTTGCGAAGAGTCATTGTATCCAAGTTTCCCAAAAAAAAATTAAATAAGCGATAATATAATATAAAATTTATAATAATTATTTCTGCGTAGTAGCGAGAATCATCAAACATCCGCGATGGTCAAAGTCGCCCCATATTACGGTATTTATATCTTCTATCTAATCTAATCTTAGATTTTGTAACACTTTCGCAAGCATTTGGTCACTGGTTTGGGGACCCAAGGATGATCAGCAAAACTTCTATCCACTGAACTACTCGGCTCCCAAAACATTTGTTTAAAGAGATGAACATTCTCAAATATTGATTTAAAAAAACTTCTTCGACGTAGCAAACTGCGACTTTCTCTAGATACCGCATGGCAGAACAGATAGCTCTAGCATAGCATAGAGTAAATGGTGCCGTTGAGTGAAACTTCTAAAATAGTAGATGTATTTAAATAAACTTATATTTTCATAAATGTTAAGAACGTTAAAATAGAAATCTTCTACTGTAAATGCATGATTAATCAATAAAAAACATATGAAATGTTGGAGAACTTAGTTAACCTTCAGCCCCCGTGGTCGAGGTGTAAGGCTCTCGACTAGCAATCCAAAGGACGCTGGTTTAAATCCCGGCGTGCGCAAGTAAATTTTATTTGATAAATTTGTGTTATTTCACAAATTATTTATTATGTATATATAGCATACTTGAGCCACGTTCCAGATTGGAAGATACTCTCAGTATCGCCCTGGTGTAAGACCACCATTCAGAATTCAAACGTTGCTTGAAATGGCTTTAGCCGTGTTTGGTGTCCAGATCTGAATAGCCAGGCACTCTACAACCTTCCTGTTTCCCGTCTCTTTCCCCTCCCCAGTTCATTCAGCAATTGTGGATGCCATAGTCTCTCTGGCTCCAGACGGTTGGGAGCAGTTGGGACTCTTGTGCGGTATTCACATTAAAAAAACATCGTCGCACAGTGGTCTGAAAATTGCCTTCCATAGACATAGAGACTTGAATTTTCAAGGGTATTTTTTTTGGCTAGAAATGGATTCTGCTGATCATTACTATGCTATAAAATTTTGTACGAAGCAATTGCGTGTACAAATGAAGGAGTTATCATTTTTTAAAGTAATAATTGTATGGCACTAACATTAAAAATGAGGCTATCTCTGGAATCATAAGGTTGACCATTATATCCTTACACACAGATATACTACTATCTATTTGTATTTTTTGACATACTTCGTATTGTGGGGCCACTTGTGATTTTTTTTTTTAAAATCCTCAAGGTTGAAAAAAAAACTTTTTAATGTTGATGATTCATTTTAAAGCTCATATGTAAAGCATTTAAGCATTAAAATGAATCATCAACATATAAAAGTTTTTTTTTCAACTTGAGGATTTAAAAAAAAAAATCGCAAGTTTCGCCACAATATGAAGTATGTCAAAAGAATACAAATAAATAATAGTTTGGGGATCAATGAATGAATCAATTTTTCTCGACGCCACAGTAGTATATCTGTGTGTAAGGATATAATGGTCAACCTTATGATTCCAGAGATAATTTCCAGAGCCATACAAATTTTTCTTAAAAAAATTATAACTCCTTCATTTGTACACGCAATTGCTTCGTACGAAATTTTATAGCATAGTAATGATCAGCAGAATCCATTTCTAGCCAAAAAAATACCCTTGAAAATTCAAGTTTCTATGTCTATGAAAGGCGATTTTTAGCCCACTGTGCGTCGCCCGCCTCTCGGAGTCTGGATGAAGCTAATGAAGCAAGGAGCGTGCGTCACGATAGAGATATGTGGCAGTCCATGTTCTCTGCTTACCGCTCCGTGAAAACGGCGTGATGGTTATCTCACTGGCTCCAAACATTTGGGATTAACATAAAAAACCGAGTATTGAACCTGCGAGCGTTTGGTGAATACCCGACGCATTTGTCCACTCGGCCACCAAATAGGCGTGTAACCTTCTTGCATACGCGCATCTGCAATGATATGTACTAATCACTACTCAATATGAAGTAATATAGTCCATATATCGTATAAGGCATGTTATAATCTGATTCCTAGTTTGCAAATATTGTGCTACGTGATTTTAGCCTCGTCTTCGATGTTTCCAAAAGTATTTAAATGGCTGGGAATTTTTATAAAAATAATTATCTTAATATTTATTGAGTTTTGAAGAATTCCGCTTCCTTGTAATTAGAGATATGTGGATACCTATAAAAGTGTTGTGCATTACAGAATATACTGCCCAGATGACATTTTGAGAAAACAAACTATTCATAAATAATGATTTGCAATTTGCATTTTATAAGTCGCGTAAGCCTGCTTTCTGGCATTGAATTTTTTTTACTAGATGCGAAATATTATATGTAACAGAAAACAAAAACAGAAGATGATTAAACGGAGCAGTAATATAACCATAAAAAGCGTGTCACGTGATCTGTTAAGTTGTATCCAGTAGCGTCATGTGGTAGAAAAAAAAAAATTAAAAAAATCTTATCGAACAGAATAATGATATAACCGATACACACAGTATAGGTACCTACATCAATGCGATAAATCAAACAGTGAAAAACGGAAGCACGATAAATACATCTATTTGAATTACATTTTTGCTTTTGGTAATGAAGGAATGCAAATCTTAAAAGCGGAAATCAGACCATTTCCCGAAATCCGATCGAGCTGAGACTCGTTTTCGATGACAATGCAATCACGCACACACACGCGGAATTTCTCTGAAATCGGATGAAATCACAACAGTTTATATATGAAATTGATGTCGGTCCTACCCGATAGGAATTTGGCGAGGCTGGTAGAGTTGACGACCTTCATCAATGTTCAATGTCAATAATTTTTTAAATTAAGTTATGAAAAATATTTTAAAATACAGGGTTTTCCAATAAGAGGTGTTATTTTGATATTCCATCTTAAAAGATCAATGGTTTCGTAGCTTGTGTGGCACGTAGCGCCGTCTTGTTGAAAGTAAACGTTGTCGAGATCAATACCATCCAATTCCGGCCATAAAATAATCATTAATCAACTCTCGATAGCGCAATCCATTCACCGTAACTGTTGCTCCAGCCTCATTTTCGAAAAAGTAAGGTCCAATAACTCTGCCAGACCATAAACCGCACCAAACAGTCACACGTTGAGGATAGAGAGGCTTTTCAATAATAACTCTTGGGTTTTCCGAGCCTCAGATGCGACAATTTTGCTTGTTGACGAAGCCACCGAGGTGGAAATGGGCCTCATCACTCAAGATGATTTGCATTTGATTCACTCAAGTGAATTTTAATAATTTGCATTTGCAATGCGTTGTTGAAGCGTGTATCGTTCCATTTTTATTAATGGCGTAGTGTCTACTTGTCAAATGTCAAAAAATGACAGCTTCAAAAGTAACATCTGCCGAAATAGCGGGCTATTTAAAATAACACCTCTCATTGGAAAACCCAGTAGATTTATTATAGTAAAATAAAACAGCGCCATCTATTGGACGTAAAAGCAACACGCGCTCTTGTTTTTCTATCTGCACAGAAAGAATGAGCCACAACAACGCGCGGCGGGATACAGCTAGTTTATAATAAGAATATAAAATACTAGTACTTGTATGATATATTTTTTTCATTTGTTAAGTTACTTACATAGAAAGAAAAATAAACTTTCGCTTTATAAGAACCGTTTCTAAAAATAACAAATAAGTCAGTATATTTAAATATGAAAATAAATAACGTTTCGTAAAATATTTACGTAAAAAATTCAATTAAATGAAAAAATCGCAATACATTTTATACCTGTAATAACCGTTTAGCATTCCTACAACCATATATGTATGCCAGATGAAGGTTTTTGATATAATTTTTAAAGAAACTTGATAAAAGATTTACGTGTATAGTCAATAAAAATGTTTAGCAACAATATTAATAAAATATAGACATTTTGTCAATGGATTTGAGTCATTATTTCGGCATTGCTGTATGATTGGAGACGATTTTATCTTCAGTACTTTGACATCTGACATTAATATATTATTATTATCTACCTTTGCGGCTTTGTGTCAAATCATTATATTGTGTAGAAGTAGCAATTTACCTCGGAAATATTATATTTTTGCTCGAATAAAGAAATAACGTCATATTTTCGTTGGCAGTAACTCCATAATTACAGAAGATGCAAACAATGAGAAAAGATTTATTCGCAAGATGATTTTCTATCGATTTCTAAATATGGTTTTTGTTTGTTAACCCTTCAGAACTCTAGCACAATGATTGTTATATTTCTCAAAGATGCTTTCAGAAAGTTGGGGAATTTGTGTGCAATAAAAAGGACATTTCTAAACGTATCTGAAAACTAAATACTCTTATTATTAAAATGTACACAATTTTTCAAATATTCAAGTTTTGAAATCAAACATAAAAATATTTTAAACATGTTTTTTTTTGTCTAAACGCTGATAACAAAAAAATACATATTTTATTAGACAAGGGCACTCTATAATTATATAATTAATTAAAAAATCACTAAGTTTCATAAATTTTTATCAAATTGTGGTTGGAATCTTTGATTTCCTACAGGTATCATTTTTATTATTCTGTGGTTAACTTCTATAATAATAGTTCTTCTGTAATAACTTCTATAATAACCCGGGGTTGCTGGGGGTTATCCTTAGGAGATATAACATATAACTCTGTGAACTTTTCTGTTAGGCCTTTTCAAGATATACAATTAGCCAGCGTTAGCGAACATATTTAAGACTTGATTACAAAACACCGAATTTTCTCTACTTTCTATAAGTATAATATATACGTATTACATATAAAAACCTTACGGAAGAAATTCTCTAAATGATAGTAAAAACTTTATCGAAATCCGTTGCATTGTTTGAAAGAACTAAGTGCACAAACAGACAGATGCGGATAGCGACATTATTTTAAACTATTTAGAGATAAAGCGTGGTGTTTTCTCTTTCTAACACTGTTTAGTTCATATTTCTAACTATAACGGTAAGGGAGACATAACGATTTCTATGAGACCATAGAGCTGTTCCGAAAAGTGAACAATTTGACTCTACTGGTAATAGCTGTTACCAAAACCGAACAAATTAGCCGAGAGTTCATTTTTAAAAAATATTATTCATTATTCATCAAACTAAAGATGGAAAAAGTAGATTGACCATTAAGTGTAAATGATTTCATTTGGTAGGTAGGTACAAACTGAAATAATTTTGAGTAGGTAACACTAAACGTTACAATACTTTGCTATCAATTAAAAAATAAAGCCAACGCCATCGGTCGTTGAAAATTTAAAATGGATTGAAATTATTAGATTTTTAGGTAGGATTAATATTTATTGGACTTATTTTTACTTGTAATTGACAACCTCCGTGGTCGAGGGGTAAAGCTCTCGACTAGCGAGCTAGAGGTTGCGGGTTTAAATCCCTGCGTGCGCAAGTCAATTTTTTATTTCACAAATTACTAATTTAAAATAATATATAGTAATATTGCGGCACC
This sequence comes from Hesperophylax consimilis, assembly GCF_061612785.1. Lineage (NCBI taxonomy): Eukaryota > Metazoa > Arthropoda > Insecta > Trichoptera > Limnephilidae > Hesperophylax > Hesperophylax consimilis. The sequence goes on from NC_142848.1 coordinate 31,540,213, forward strand.
TTCCAGAGTGGAATATACTCTCAGTGTCGCCCTGGTGTAAGACCACCATTTAGAATTGAAACGTTGCTTGAAATGGCTTTGGCCGTGTTTGGTGACCAGATCTGAATAGCCAGGAACTTCCCCACCATCCTCTTTCCCTCCCAATACCTTCAGTCTCACAACATACCCTGATTAGGGATGCCATAATCTCACTGTCTCCAAACGGTTGGGAGCAGTCGGGACTTATGCGCAGATTCACATTAAAAAAATCGATGTAAAAATAACATCTGCCTTATTTATAGTGGAAAATTTTATTTTTCACACAAAATTAAGCACATACCCATTCAAATGAATAATTCCCACGTGCAAACAAGCGTAAAAATCGGATTATACAAATACTTTTAAACGCTTTCAACTAGTACCTAACCAATAAGTCCATACATGGCCACTATTATATTTGCACTTGTCCAATAAAAGTGTGATAATAAACCAATATTACAAATTCTCAGCAGGTTCATATCAGTGTTGGCCTCAGAATTCCGATATGCTCTGCCGTACCCATAAACGTTTGTTCTCTTATCAACCAACAACTCAATACCGAATCTTATTTACCATAAATTATAACGTGGCAGTATTAAGAGGAAGCTACAAGCCAAACATGTGTATATTCTTGGTATACCTTATACTGTAGGTAATAGGCATTAAAATCGCTTGACAAACAGAGTCTAGAAACGTTCGATTTCAAGCACAAAACTGGTTTTTATTTATTTTGTAAATAATTTTATAAGAAAGCAAAAAAGTTAATCAAGTGAAACTGTTACAGATAATCTTAGCTATAATACTGCATTTTTTAAAGTTGTTTCCTTTATGCGTTCATACATTTCTATTGAAAAAAATATTTTTGTACTTTACATTAATATTTTTTATTGAGTAATTTATTATTTTATTTGTATTCTACTCAAGCGAAACGATAGGAAAACCTTCAATTTATCTAAAGCATAAAACATTTTGTAATCGTAATGTACACCAATTTTTTTAATTTTATTTTTATTTCTTTATTAACGACAAATATAATTACAAAGTTAAGTATATTATTCGCAGTCCTCCTCACTAGGTATTCCTGTTCCGAGGCGGACTGTAGGTTTTTGTATAGGTGTAGATCGTGATTTCCTTCTTAATTTCTACAAAAAAAATTTAAAAAATTGTCTTCACATTTGTTCAGTTCATCATTTTATTGATTTCCTCATCTTCATGTTTACTTAGCCATAATTTGATGTCGTTTTTAAGTTTTTGTGTCTCCGTTGTGTTTTTGAGTTCAATTGGGAGGGCATTATATAGTTTTGTAGCCTGGAAATGATGATTTTTCTGGCCAAAAGACGTATTTAATTTTGGGATGTTCAATAGTTTTGAGGATTTCTTCCTTGTAATATAGTTGTGTTGGTCAGCAGGGTACTCATATTTTTCTGTAAATTTGATTAGAGCATTTTTTGAGTACAGTTTTATTATACTGAACACTTTAAAAATTTTAAAAATATCTTTTGATGGAGTTCTTATGGGTACTTTAAAGATTATTTTTATTATTGCTTTTTGAGTTTTAATAAGCTGCTTCATGTGGATGTTTGAGGCAGATCCCCATCCAATAATCCCATATTCTATTCGTTTTAAAGATTAATCAAAATAGTGATTTAGCATTAAGCTTCGCCTTAACATCATTCCAAATATCAGGCTTTGAGGTATACCTATAGATAGAGCAAACATTGGCGTCCGAAGTATGGACCATAAACATCGGTTAATTGTTCGCTGTGGAATACCACGGGCATCAAGTATGTTACAAGCGCTCGTGTCTCCGGCAATAACTGCCTAATATAGATATTTTACAAGTCGAACTGAAAAAGATAATGCAAGCAATGGTATAACTTTTCATCGGTAAATAGGATTTCACAATAATCGGTGGTCGCCTAAATAGGCTTTATAATCTTAAAAAACTCAAGGATCACATGAAATTGGCGCGCCGCACGGTGGGCTGAAAATCGTCTATGTCTATGAAAGTTTTTTGGCTTGCAGTGTAGATAAAATATTGTAAACTAGACAAAGCATACTCATATGTAAAGCATTTAAGCCTTAAAACGAATCATCAACATTAAAAAGTGTTTTTTTCAACTTTGAGGATTTAAAAAAAAAATCGCAAGTTGCCACAATACGCAGTATGTCAAAAAAATACAAATAAATAGTAGTATATCTGTGTGTAAGGATATAATGGCCAACCTTATGATTCCAGAGATTGAACCTCATTTTTAATGACAGTGCCATACAAATTTTTCTTAAAAAAATGATATCTCCTTCATGTGTACACGCAATTGCTTCATACGAAATTTTATAGCATAGTAATGATCAGCAGAATCCATTTCTAGCCAAAAAAATACCCTTGAAAATTCAAGTCTCTATGTCTATGAAAGCCGATTTTCAGCCCACTGTGCGCCGGTAACCAACATGTTCCGGGCGTCTTCGTTCGTTGTGTACGTTTGCGGTCGGAAGGATTTGGGCAACATCGACAGCGGCCACACCCCTTACATACTTCACACTCGGGAACAATACTTTACACTGATTTTACAAGGAATATAGAGTCTATTTATATAACTCAATGATATCAAAACAAAAGAAAATTCATTTGTTTCCACAATATACTATTGTTATAGTTAATTAATATAAAAAATCAGAAACCAGTAAAAAAACATTTTTTTCACTATAATTATTCTTTTTTTGGTTTGAGTGAGGATTGTACCTTCTTTTCAAGGACTGAAGCCAACCGTGCTAACAACCTCGTCAGGTGCCGATCGGGTAGGACCGATATTAACTGCTGTATTGTCATCCGATCTCAGAGATATGCATTGTCATATAACAGATTTTAGGCGCAAAGATCCTACAGTTGCCAACTTGAGTAGCGGGAATTATCAGGCTAGTTGCTGGGTCAAACGTAACGCGCAAAAGATCCGCTACAGTTCCCCCCACCCCCGGCGACCGAGCTCCTCGTTCCTCCTTCTTACGCGCCGACCTCTGACCTAGCTGGACGTGTGTTCGTTTCGGCGCCCGCGTTCCAATTCGCACCGCTCGGTCGAGAAGCCAAATGTACGACAATGTCGCGCTTTGAACGTCGACAGGCTGGCACCGTTTGTTTGAAACACGGCGCACAGTCCTGCAATCAACAGGATACCCCGACAACACCATGCTGTGAGTCTCTTACATTTCCTATTACCCTTGAATGTGTCCGCTAATAACCTAAATTCGTCCACGCTGCCTGTCGGTCTAGAGAGCTGTTAATTATTTCCCAGAGAGAGATTAGGGAACCCTTTGATGATAATTCTAGTTAGGATGTAACAACCTGTATTCTATTGTCATTCCCCCATGTAATGTCCATTTTGCCGCTCAAATACAATGTTGATTTATAAAAACCTAACCTCTTTCATTTGGGGATAGCGATTGTATGGGAGTGTTTTGTGTAGACGGTGGGATATGGATTCTTGAGCCTCGCGCTGACCCCGAACCCTGACTATGAGAGAGACGTCTCATGCCCCCGCATCTGAGCTGGCCGAGGGAAAGTCAGGGCCCCCCCCAGGTCCGACGCGCGACACTGGCGACCAACTTAGGGCAGAATTTTTTTAAACATATCCTTCCCGACTGCACAAAATTGCCTTTACGATTGCCCCCAATTTGAAAACATGTACTATGCAATTTTGTTGCCAAGCGCATTTTCGCCGCGAGAACTTTTGTTTGTTGTCAAGCGCATTTTGCCGCGAAAAAATAACGGTAGGAATCCTCTCGAACGAATAAAAGAGACGCACGAAATTCCCGCCAAAACGCTGTGATAACGAAAGTTTGAACATAATGTTTCTTCAATAACATAGATTCTGTGTTCTTTGTTTAAACAAAACAAACCCACTGTTTTAATTTCGGCATAAATTGCACCGTAATAATAACAGTCAGGATTTAGAACTGTGAAGCCAATTTTTACACCGGAAGTGATTTTTTTTAAAAAAAAAGCACAATACACCCAACGGCCCATCGAAGCTGATTTCTAAAAGTATATCAGCTACAACCTGTAAAACACAAATAATTCTTTATCCCGATTAATTATATAGGTACGGTGTTTGTCCATTTTCTTGTTTTTTTTCAGCATTTGACTGTTATAAAAGTGATTTTAAGTGAATTGTTTCAAATTAACCTCAGAAGTGCAGTGTTTTTTTTTGCAAAGAAGTGCTTTCTCGACGCAATAATAAGAACGTGTGTTCAATCTCACGATTTAGTGCCAGTAAATGAAGCAAATATAAAATCTTTCCATCAAAAGTGTTTTTTTTTCGCTTCTAAAGTGCTGTTTTTGTGCCTTTTTTCGTGCCTTTCCTCGAGTGCAGTGAATATAAGTGCGAATAGTGCCCACAAATTTAAATAATGCAAATCCTAAAGTGTCCCCCTGGCCAAATTTTCTTCAAAAAGACTTAGAAAAATTTCGGAGTTTTTTTTTCTTTTTTAAACCATTTTTTAACAATGAATTCCAATCAAATGGCTACATCTTTGGACATGGGTGTCATTCCCAATGTACACAACTTATCCAAAGTGCACCTACAAGCCGTCTTAAAAGACAGAGGAATATCACCACTAAACAAATCAAAGTCAGCATTGAAAGCATACGCTTTGTTATTCAACAAGAAGTTCATCAGGAAAATAAACCTATCCGTTGCAAGTGAAGACAAGGCACCCAATACCCCAGTTTTGGAAATCCCCGTTTCTAACAAAGAAACCAGGACACATGTTACAGTAAAACAAGACAATGCACCCATCACGGCACAAGAAAAAACATACGATCTCACTCCTTGGAAGATCAAATATAACGGTGTTTCTGATGTACTGGATTTCATTGACCGAATCGAAGAAACGGCCTCAATTAAAAATGTTCCATTTGACATACTGCAGAAAAACTTTATAGAACTAATATCTCCAGAATTAATCCCGTGGCACCGAATACAAAAATCAAAATGCAAGGACTGGAATAAACTCAGATCAGCCCTGATCACTAGCTTCGGCAAATCAGAGGCCCAACACAGAATTAAATTATCATTACTATCCATTAAACAATTAGTAAACGAAACGGTGGCAACATTCATAGAGAGGGCCGAGTCCATCAACATCAAACTTTCCCACCCTGTCCCGGAAGCCGAATTATTACCAGTTATAACTGATGGCCTCCTACAAAGATATGAAAACATTATCACCTCACAGAAAATTGTGTCGTTGGCCCATTTAAACGAAGTTTGCCTCATTTTGGAATCCCACCAAGACAGGAAAAACAACAAAACCACCACGGACAATATCACTGTACCAAGCCGTCCTTCTGGATTAAAACCAGAATTTGACAACAAAAAAGTTTGCTCCTTTTGCAAAAAAGTAGGTCACCTAGCTACCACTTGTTTCAAGCAGGCCAAATTTCTGGAAGCTAAAGAACCCAGAACCTTAAAGAGACATCGCTCCAGGGATCGTTCTCCTCCACGCGACGAACTGCGTGAAATTTTCAAAAAATCAAGAAATAACATGGAAAGGTTGCAAGACCCTCACTTTGTTAAACCTCAAGTGGATTTCTCTAAACCCCCACCGAATTTTCACGCAAGAAAACCAAAAAACTAAATAATAACCTCTCAGGTATTCATTCTGTACCAAGGTCTAAGGAATGGACTGATTGGTTATCACACATTAAATATTTTAACCAGACCTTAAATGTTTCTTCGGTTTGTTGCAAACAAGCTAAAGATGGAAGACCTTATGCCCTTTTCTCCGTTAACAATGTCCCCTTCTCTGGACTACTAGATAGTGGTGCATCTGTTAGCTGCCTTGGCAACAATGCCCACCTGCCTTTTGTTAACAACGGTTTTAAAGTTTTTTCCAAACCTACACTCGTGACAACTGCGGACAATACTCCCCAGACAGTCATCGGTACTCTGCAATTACCAATTAAATGTAACAATAACACAGTTACAATTAACTTTCTAATAGTACCCTCTATATCCCAGAATTTCATCCTTGGCGTTGACTTCTGGAAGGCTTTTAACGTTGCTCCACAAGTATTTAATACTCTTGGCCAAAAACCTCCGGTCGCTCAAGTTGGTGAGATTCGCACTATAATTCCTCACGAAAACCTAAGCACTGACCAGGCTCTCCAATTAAAGGAAATGATCAACAAATTTGAATCAATATCTTTCGAAAAATGCGGACTGGGTTTAACTAATTTGGTAAAACACCACATCAAAACCAACGGCCCACCAATCAAGCAACGCTACTACAATTTAGCCCCCCAAAAATTGAAACTTTTAGAAAATGAACTTGATGAAATGTTGAAAATGGGAGTGGTAGTTCCCAGCAGAAGTGCTTGGACCAACCCAACCCTTTTGGTTTCAAAAAAAGACGGCTCTGCACGCTTTTGCCTCGACAGTAGACGATTGAACTCTTGCACTGAAGCCGACGCGTACCCACTGCCTTTCGTTCACGCAACTTTAGACAAATTACGCAATGCCAAATTCATTTCTTCCATTGATCTAAGCAAAGCTTTCTGGCAAATACCTTTAGATGCGGAATCCTGCGAAAAAACTGCTTTTGTTGTACCTGGTAGGGGAATGTTCCACTTTAAAAGGCTACCTTTTGGTCTAAAAAATAGCCCCGCCGAACTACAGAGGCTGATGGACAAACTATTCGGCCCTGAAGTTGACAACAACCTATTCTGCTACCTTGATGATCTCATCATCGTTAGTGACACCTTCGAAAAACACCTGTTAATGCTGGAAAAAGTTTTTCAACAACTTAAATTTGCTGGTTTAACCATCAATTTAAAGAAGTCTGAATTTTGTAAGTCTCGCCTGCGTTATTTGGGATTCATTGTCGACGAAAAAGGTCTGAGAACAGATCCTACTAAGGTGGAAGCAATGGCAAATTTCCCCCGACCCAAAAACGCGAAAGAAGTCAAAGGTTTCCTTGGACTTACAGGTTACTATAGGAGATTCATTAAAGACTTTTCCACTATTTCGGCCCCATTAAACAAAATTACTGGTATCCGTAAAGGTATCAGCAACTTTCGTTGGTCTACTGAAGCCGAAGAAGCTTTTACGACTTTAAAAAATGCTCTTCAAACAGCCCCTGTCCTGAATTGTCCTAATTTTGAACTACCTTTTACCCTCCACACGGATGCTTCTAACGTAGGGATCGGTGGAGTCCTAACTCAGGAATTCCCCGATGGCGAACACCCGGTAGCCTATTTTTCCCGCACCTTGAATAAACACGAGAAAAATTACGGAATCACCGAAAAAGAGTTACTGGCAGTATTGGATTCTGTTCACCATTTTCGCGGTTACATAGACGGTAGCAAATTTACTGTAGTCACAGACCATAGTAGTTTGAAATGGTTGATCTCTCTAAGTAATCCCTCCGGCAGACTCGCTCGCTGGGCTTCTCGTTTGTCCCAATACACTTTCGATGTCATCCACCGTAAAGGTGCGGACAATATTGTCCCAGATGCCCTGTCAAGAATTGAACTTGCCACATTAAACATCGATACAATTGCCTCTACCCCATCCACAAAAGATGAATGGTATCTCAAAATCTATGAAGGATGCAAAAACAATCAACAAAAGTTTCCCAATTTTATTATAAAAGAAGGACAACTATATCGCAATTGTAAGGCCCCACTGTCCATCCTTGAAGATTACTCTTGGAAACTCGTTGTGCCCCTCGAAAAGAGAAAACAAGTAATCATCAACAATCATAGTGCCCCCGACTCTATACACCCAGGAACCTTCAAGACGTATAAAAAGATTTCCTTGAAGTATTACTGGCCTGGTCTTTTCAAGCAAGTTCGCAACTACATCTCCAAATGTGAAACATGTAAAGCTTACAAACATAGTACGGCACCCCCTGCCGGCCTAATGGGAAAACCCAAACGTGCTGATAGACCCCTCCAATCGTTATCTATGGACCTCGTCGGACCTTTTCCCAGGAGTTATTCTGGACACATGCATATACTCAGCATCGTGGATATCTTTACCAAATTTTGTTGGATCTTCCCCTTAAAAAGAGCCAACGCCGCCGCCATTGTCAAACTTGTGGAAAAACACATTTTCATACCCTACGGAACACCCAAAACCGTAATAGTTGACAACGGAAAACAGTTTATAGCACAAGAATTTAAAGATTTCCTTGCTAAATACGGGATTAAAGATATTTATTATAATACCTTGTACACTCCCCAAAATAACACTGTCGAAAGGTATAACCAGACTATTAACACAGCTCTGGCCATTTTGGTTGACAAAGACCAACGTAATTGGTGTAAGAATTTAGATAAAATTCAAGCTGCCATGAATAACACTGTTAACCTATCCACTGGTTACACCCCCTTCTTTTTAAAACACGGTATGGAACAGGTGGTACATGGTTCATTGCACTGGAACACGAATTTCCCCACGTCAACCACCTCCACAAGCAATCCTGCCGTTGATTACGCTCATCGTTTGGAAGAACTTACTGCCATTTATAGTGAAGTTACTGATGCCCTATTGCTGGCCCACCAAAAAAGTGCGGACAGATATAACCTACGTAGGAAACACATCACTTTTAATGTAGGCGATGTTGTCTGGAGAAGGAATAACACCCTCTCTCAAGGAGCCCTGTACTTCTCTGCCAAGCTGGCACCCCGTTTTGTCAAGGCCAAGGTTGTAAGAAAAATATCGGACTTAGTTTACTACCTGTCCGACTCCTCTGGCAAACATACTGGTAATTACCATATTAAGGACATTGTAAAGTCTGGAAGTGAGGAGACAGTTGAAACTGCCCCACCACCCCAGCAACTTTAAACTAACCCATTGTGTATTATCACAAACTATTGTAAGCTATGAAGTCTTACCATAATTAGGCGTGTAAAGTGTCAACTACATGTCAACCTATTCGTCAAAAACGAGTTTAACCTACCTTTGTAAATAAATGTATATTAACATATTATGACCATGAAATATTATTCCTGTAATAACGTTCTTTCCCTCACGACAATCGTTTTCTCCCTTTTTACGTTTCATTTTCTCACCTGTTCTGAAACTGATCATTTTAGAATAGAGACACGTTTTCGAGTTACAATCGCCGGGAAGTCGCGAACCCGCTTTTGCTTCTCAACTTCTACACTATGCAATGTTTATGTCATGTCACCCCATTTTCGTTTCATTTTTGTTCCCTTCGTCGTGTTAGAAAGAACCACCCACTTTTGTTTTTGTCCTTGTAAAATAACGATTGGTAATCACTCATAAGAGTGCCATCCAAAAAAGTTCGGATTTTGTAAATTCCAAAGTGTTAAATACCGACCCTTTTTTTTAAAAAAAAGAAAACCTGTCAAGTACAGCCATTAATTCTTTCTTGTCCAATTCAACGTTACCTTGAGTATGTAAAACCCTATAGTGGTCTCAAAGGCAAGAACCAAGTAGCAATTAATCACATAATTGTCTTCTTTGTATGTATATAATTTTTTCATTTTTTTCAATTTTTTCCTTTCAAAAATTGATGGCGTCCTACCCAAGCTCACATTTACCAAAAATCGGATTTTGACACATCCATTTTGGGAAATTGTATTTATAAAAGAAAACCAAATGTCGGTCCTATAAAACCACATACCATAACTGGATTCGCTTCAACTAAAAGTATGTAAAACCCATTAAGGTCTTTTATTGTATGACGAGATCTCGATTTCTTTTCTCTACTGTTACGTCACGTATGTCTCGTACTTCACGTTTCAACCCTACGGGACAGGTTAGTAAAACCTTACGGTTATCCTGTTCTTCGAACGCAAATAATTATATCACAACGTAAATCAACAGGACTTTGTTCGATCATCGTTGCATAATATAAACACCCAACCTTTGTCTCACCATTTAACCAAGTGTTTGCAACCCAATTGCACGCTACAATGAACAGTATGTAAAGCCATTATGGGCCTGTTCTCACCCATCGCACGATGTAAGTAGAAATACCTCCTACCATCATCTTGCACCTTGTAACAAATGAAGTAACATTGAAATTGTTTATCTTCTCTATTGTTCCATCGTACGCCTCTCCAGGCTACGGAGTTAGTCAATCTAACAAATCTTTGCAAACAGTATCAAATGATACTGCTAGCTTTTGTTGAATTATATTTAAATGTAAAATTTGTCACGCGATAGGAGAGATCCTTAAAAAATCCACCACTACACGAGAAGTTCGTTACAATTACTTAATACTTATAACCATGTGTTATAATTTGGTCGTGTGACATTAACTTGCCATGAGTACCGCCTTTGTGTATAATTTGGTCGTGTGACATTAATTTGCCATGAGTACCGCCTTTGTGTATAATTTGGTCGTGTGACATTAATTTGCCATGAGTACCGCCCTTGTGTATAATCTGGTCGTGTGTCATTAACATGTCATGAGAACCGCTTTTGTGTATAATTGTGTACAACCCTGTACACGAGACGTGGAGACGTAATAATAATACTTACCGTGATTCGTGTGAACGACATAATATCGACATCGTCATCTCCTTTAAGGAACTGTTTTTACACTCTTTGACTTCTGTCTATAATTGAGTTGTACCTTGCATATACTGCATACTCGTACACTATACGTGAAGACGTTACAATACTCACCATGAATCGTGCGAACGAAATAATATCAAACCTTTATATGTGAACTACGTAAGTATTTCACAGAAACCTCTTTGTTCAACGCCAATGCCCGTGGACTTCCTGTTTTTGCTGCTTTCCAAAAAGAAAAGAAGCCCAGGAATATCTACTATCCCAAAAGGACTAGTTTTCAGCTTCACTGTCAATTATGGGGCATAGTGCCGCAGGAGTTAATCGATGGGCACAAAACCACTAAACTCGTCGTCTGGGAAACGAATAAAAAGAATCCCAGGTTTGTGAAATTGGAACTAGGGTCTGTCTTTTCTCACAATCATGTAGAAGTTTAAAACGACCCCTAATCTTTTGCCAAATACACGCAAAAGATTAGCCTCTTTAGTACAATGTGTATTCAAATACTGTTTAAAATTAATCCACTTTATTAAAATGTAAAGAGTCAGGAAATCTGCTGGTTGAATATGTTTCACTCTCACATAGAGGTTGAATTGGAAATTAGTCCAGTCTCTAGCAAATTTCGTAACTCAATTCCCGTCCTTTTTCCTCCCACTCCCTACCCCCATGCCCTCAGGCATATGTATGAAGTGGAAAATCTGTTGTCGACCATATTTCGCCCTCACTTCAAGTTCGAATCGGTAATTGTTCCGGTCACCAACAGGCTTCCTACCTCACCTTTCACGTATGTTGTTTTTTTTTTTTTTTCTCTCCTCAACGAAACACATTCATGAATTTTGAATATGTATGATACGCACTTGGCGTATCGTCTGTCTTTTCTGACAACCTTTATTCATGAATTAGTTTCCCTGCTGTCGCCGTGACTCGTTCACGAATTTTTTGTCTTGTTCTTTGAAATCCTACGAAAATGTTACCACCTGTATGTTAACATAGGCCAAAGAAGGCCGGTTGTTTTTTCAACCAAGACAGTTTGTCATTCGGCAAACGCCAAGTCATCCTAATAAAGGATAATGTTTATGTAATCAAAACTAGTTAGGAATCTCTCTACCTCTCTCTCACACTCTTCGTCACTCTCTGGACCGGCAGTTAAACCTCGTCTGTTTATTTTTTCTGGACACATTTTGTTTCTCTCCAAACTTTTCTTCATTGGTCCCTAGGCAGGTAAACTTCAAGAAATTTGCTTTAATAATAATTCCCCCCGGATTTAAAAAGAAGCCCAGGCGGATGCCATCTCCGGCAGCCAAGCTGAGCCTCACCTCCTAGCAGCCTGCGCTGTGGTTACAAAGGCCCCTCGACTACTACTCGCTACACACTTGTTCCATCTTGTTCCATCTTGTTCCTGAAAGCACAGACCATACCACTCATATGTATGACGTTTGTCGCACCACTGCAAGCCGAGTTGTCCCACTATACTTTATGACACTCTGAACTACCTTTCGGACACGCTAGTCCCGGAGTTCAAATTTCTTGCCCTCAATGCCAATGCCAGTTATACCGTCTCTTGCTCTGTCATGCAGTGACACATACCAGGTCATGGGTGAAACATAATTACCCTTTGCCCCTCCAGTAAACACAAACTGCGCATCTCTAAAAAGTTATCCTGAGCTACATTATGCTCCGATAACCAACACATACGATCCGTGCCCACCATAATAGCACATAGGACTCGTACTGGCATAACTACGGAACCTGGACTACTCTCTCCAATGACCACTGTAACCATAGCCGCAGCCCCGCAAACCACAGCCCCACTTCGCAAACATCAACGCCCACAACGAAGCAAAGTGTTCTTTCCAAGGCCTAAGTGTACTCCTGAGTGTTATCTCAATGGGTCAGATTACAGTGATAATGTAATCTTTTAGAGTCAGTGAAATCTCGTTTCCTTCGCAACTCTTCGAAACCAAAAAACCAACGCAACGCAAACTTAGCTTCCAGACCAATGAAACCCTAGAATCACACCTTAACATTCCGTCTTTTGTTTTTTTCAATTGTATAATGTTGTCTATTGTTTTTTCAATTGCATAACCATGCCCTTTTGTCTTTCAATTGTATAATTTTGTCTTTTGTCTTTCAATTGCATAACCATGTCTTTTGTTTTCAAATTGCATAATTTTACTTGTTGTTTCCACACCTGCTCTCTCCCCAAAATTATTTGCTCCAAACATGCTATGTACCCTTCCTCATTTCTCCCCACAAATATTGTTACCTAGCCTATGGCATAAGCTAGTCATTATGTTTTAGCTAGGCACCTCTCTGGCCATCCAAGTCTCTCAAACTAAGGGCAACTCTTGTTTTGTCAAAAAACCCCAAGGGAGGCACATAGAGGATCTTTTAACCCTGATGCTCCATTACCACGTCGCCCTTTTTTACGAGCGCGGGGGGAGGTGTCATATAACAGATTTTAGGCGCAAAGATCCTACAGTTGCCAACTTGAGTAGCGGGAATTATCAGGCTAGTTGCTGGGTCAAACGTAACGCGCAAAAGATCCGCTACAGTTCCCCCCACCCCCGGCGACCGAGCTCCTCGTTCCTCCTTCTTACGCGCCGACCTCTGACCTAGCTGGACGTGTGTTCGTTTCGGCGCCCGCGTTCCAATTCGCACCGCTCGGTCGAGAAGCCAAATGTACGACAATGTCGCGCTTTGAACGTCGACAGGCTGGCACCGTTTGTTTGAAACACGGCGCACAGTCCTGCAATCAACAGGATACCCCGACAACACCATGCTGTGAGTCTCTTACATTTCCTATTACCCTTGAATGTGTCCGCTAATAACCTAAATTCGTCCACGCTGCCTGTCGGTCTAGAGAGCTGTTAATTATTTCCCAGAGAGAGATTAGGGAACCCTTTGATGATAATTCTAGTTAGGATGTAACAACCTGTATTCTATTGTCATTCCCCCATGTAATGTCCATTTTGCCGCTCAAATACAATGTTGATTTATAAAAACCTAACCTCTTTCATTTGGGGATAGCGATTGTATGGGAGTGTTTTGTGTAGACGGTGGGATATGGATTCTTGAGCCTCGCGCTGACCCCGAACCCTGACTATGAGAGAGACGTCTCATGCCCCCGCATCTGAGCTGGCCGAGGGAAAGTCAGGGCCCCCCCCAGGTCCGACGCGCGACAGCATATACGTCCGGGGGATAATTAACGTAATTGCCACCATTGATATAATGCATTGTCATCGATAGCAAATCTGTCTGCCGAGTTTCAGCTCGATCGTATGTCGGAAAGTGGGTTAATTTCCGCTTCCAAGATTAGCATTCATTCATTCCCGAAAACAAAAAAAATAAATTTGACGTATTTAAAATCATTAAAGTCTAAGGCCCAGTTGTTTCACAGCAATTTAAATGTAACATTGTTATCAAATGGCCAATAAAGAAAATTTTGTTTTGTTTTTACAGTTCAAATATTCATGTTAACTGTCGATTCTAAGTCCGTTTCAGTTTTTGAACAAATTGTGATCAGTAGAACAGGACAACTATCATATTGTTAAGCTTATCAGCTTATTATAAGTTGATAGAAAGCTGATACGCTCCTAGAATCGGCGTTTAACGGTGGACTTTTAAAATGTGAAAAACAACAAAATGTTGCTTAATTACCCCTTGCAAAACAACTGAGCCTAAGACTGGGTTGCTCCAAGTCTTGTAAAAATTTTTGATGACCGCTAAATTATCGATCAGCTCAATTTTGAAATTTTGACATTTGAATGGTACACGTTTCACTGATTACGTAACCACTAATTCCTGAACCGCTCCAACATTTGATCAAATTATGTCGTTGTCAAGAATAATGGTAATGTTTTAAGGCTTACCAGTTGATCACGATTTTATCAAAAGCTAAAACGGATCGCGGTGTTAAACTGGAACCATTTAAAATTATAAAATTCGATTTTGATTTGATTATCGCCAAATGAATAATATATGTGGAATTCGTTATATTTGTACAGATACATATATTATTTTTCCAAATATAAAACGTCTTCGCTACCATATGCTTACTTATACGAGTTTGAAGATTGAAGCGGCGCGGAAATATGAATATAAATAATGTTGATTATGTCGAGGATGAACACTTCACAAACCGGTTTCAAGCATCAATGCCGGACACCAGATCTTAGGACCAAATCACTGAAGAATCTAACACCTCAACAAGAGTCATGACAAACAGGCTAGCCTTGTGATGGGCCTGTCCAAACCAAGCAAACCACAAATCGATATTGTATCAGTATTGTATCAACTAACCTTCTAATGGTAATTTTACACGATGATTTTTTTCATATCGATCACCGCATGGAAATTACATCGGGGCCCATGTGAAAAATCTTCGCGTAAAAAAGAGTAAAAAATTGACTGGAATTCCTATTTGGCAAGGCAAAATGATGTTTCAAAAGGACATCACAGTAGGATGTGTATACATAAGCACCAATACACATAAGTATGTGGTGTTCGTATGGGAGTATAAAAAAGATACTTTCAATATCGCCCTGGTGAAAGACCACCATTCAGAATTGAAACGGGTTTAGCCATGTTTAGTGACCAGATCTGTATAGCCTGCTACTTTCCTCTTACTCATCTCCTTCCTTCTCTACTACCTTCAGCCTCACAATAAACTCCAATTGGGGATGGGATGATATAGTCTCACTGGCTCCAGTCAGTTGGGAGCAGTTGGTACTCTTGTATTCACATAAAAAATAATAATAATTGTACGATCTATGTGTATAATTTCATGATTGAAAATTACCGATATTTTTATCGATAATTTAAGCATCGGTAAAATAGACATTCATTTTTGTTGAAGTTTTTGAGCAAATTTTAAGATTTTGTATTTTCTACAAACTACACGTAGAGAAATCGATTTTTGACTAACGACAAATTAACATGCCTTTTTAATAAAACATCAATTTTAGAATGTTTTATCGCCCAGAAAATATGTCATTAAGAAACAATCAATTTTTCGTTGTAATACAAAAATATTCGTAAATTACTAAGAGTTTATCAGAAAACCTGTTAAAGCGAAGCTTAATGCTAAGTCACTATTTTTGATTAATCTTTCTGACGAATTGTTTTACATTATGAATACCAAAAATATACTTTAAATAAATTGAAGTTGTTTCCAGCGTTTTCCTTGAGTAGAATAAAAAAAATATATTCCAATATAAAATATAAATGTAAACTACCAAAAAATGTATTTATTCAATAGAAATGGATGAACCCTTATGAATCAACTTAAAAAATACAATATCATGGCTTAAATTATCTCTGACAGTTTTCCTTGGTTAAATTTTTTGCTTTCTTATAAAATTGTTGACAAAATAAATAAAAACCACTCTTGCGCTTGAAATCGAGCTTTCTTGACTCCGTTTGGCGATATAAGGCTTAAAAAGAATATACACATTTTTTATTGTGGCTTCCTCTTAAATCATTCCTTAGGCCTGCAATCCCGTATATAACCGGACTACGAATAATTTGAATAGCTTCTTAATAAATTATACATATATTTGTCATTAATTTGTCTTCGTGTTGCTCCAAGTCTCGTAATATTTTTTGATGACCAAATGATCACATTATCGAACAGCACCATTTTTTGATTTTAACATTTAAATGGACCCCGTTAAACACCGATTTTCCCTACCCGTTGAAACTTTTGATCAAATTATGGTGAGTTGTCAATAATAATGGTCTTGTTCTTATGCTTATCAGTAGATCATAATTTGATCAAAAGCTGAAACGGACCGAGGATGAATGTTAAGCTGAGACGATTTGAATTTGAATTTCATTTCATACTGGCGTAAATCGTTGATTTGTTGGATTAAGACGAGGCACTACGTAGTAATGCAAAATCATGTGTTTTTGGTTTCAAAATTTGGTCGCCTAGAAATGTTTCAGATGCTTTTATTAAATACTGCGAGTAGAATAAATCTTGGCCTTTGAAATAATTGAGTATTTTTTAGATAAATCTTTTTATAAGCCCAGAAAAAAATTATGTATAAGGCCTATGAAAACTGCTTTAAAGTTCAAAATTTCCTACTTACGAACCCATTTTCGGTTATGGTTTTATTGTATTATGTGGAAAATTAAGTTATTTATAAAATGATCGGAAAACATTTAAATATTTATGCCTGAACATCCACAAACTAAAATAAAAGGCACTTTTTGGCCATGTTTTTTTCTTGCATAAATCAAAACAGCTGGATGGTGTTAGGCGGGAATTTAAGCCTTATCGTCATCTACGTAAGGAGTGTTATTGATGGCGGCTCGATTCAAAATATTACACGACGTAGTGCATCGCCTTAACCAGAATTACCACTTATTTGAAGATATTATTAATAAATTAGCAAGATTGATTTTTCTCCACGTACTTTGCTAAATGTAAGAGATAATATAATAATCCTTTTTTTGACCAGGATTTTTTGGCAGATTCTCAATGATTCCGTATATTTTTTTGAAAATTACAGTTTTTTACATTCAATGTTTTTCATCAATCCCAAATTGCCTAATGACTCTGGCTCAAGGCATGGTCTGCGCTGCGTGCCTCAAGGCCTGCGATGGTTTGACTGTCATTACTTTACTGACGACAACTTTGCGATGATGGATTAGTGCGGTGACGTTGGACCAAGGTCGCTGAAATGCATCATTATCATGACATTCATTACCTATCAGCGTTTCTAAGGAATCCTTTCAAAATGTGAGACAATAGGTGATGACACTCGGAATCAGATGGATATTTGATTTTCTTCTTCGCTTGCAGCTTTGGCTTTATTTGATTGATATAAGTATTTAAATAATGTTTTTATTTATGGACATATGCGACCAAAACTGGAAAGATAATAATTATGTAATACAGGGTTTTCCAATAAGAGGTGTTATTTTGAATTGCCCGCTATTTCGGTAGATGTTACTTTTGAAGCTGTTATTTTTAGACATTTGACAAGTAGAAACTACGCCATTAATAAAAATGGAACGTTACACGCTTCAACAACGCATTGAAATTATTAAAATTCACTTGAGTGAATCAAATGCAAATCATCTTGAGTGATGAGGCCCATTTCCACCTCGGTGGCTTCGTCAACAAGCAAAATTGTCGCATCTGGGGCTCGGAAAACCCAAGAGTTATTGTTGAAAAACCTCTCTATCTTCAACGTGTGACTGTTTGGTGCGGTTTAAGGTCCGGCGTAGTCATTAGACATTACTTTTTCGAAAATGAGGCTGGAGCAACAGTTACGGTGAATGGATTGCGCTATCGAGAGATGATTAATGATTTTTTATGACCGGAATTAGATGGTATTGATCTGAACAGCGTTTACTTTCAACAAGACGGCGCTACGTGCCACACAAGTAACGAAACCATTGATCTTTTACAATTGAATATCAAAATAATACCTCTTATTGGAAAACCCTGTACTAGCTGGTTTGTCGGCGTTGTCCGGACTTCACACAGAGATTTTCGAAATTTGATGTAAACAATGATTTTTCTCTTATTTTGAAGGTAAAGTATGCAAAATTTCATCAGCATTGTAATAAAACTGTAGATTTGAATACACAATGAATTCACGTCGCCCGCCACAGACAGACACTCTCATTTATCTATTAGAAAGAAGATATTTATTTATTAATTTTCGGGAAATCGACAGTTTACATTTGTTTCAATTTGTACAAAAGTTTTATATAGCCAAAATAAAACCAATTATGGATTTCCTCCTTGTCACTTTACCTCTACTGGGACAGCATAATAAGGAATAAGTCATTTAAATTTTTAAGAAAGGAATATGAAATAAAAATTATATACAAACCAAAGATTATATAAACGAAAAAAATTGGAAAACAACACACTTATCAATACGTTTATAGCCATGGAAAGACGTTGTAGATATAAATCAAATCATAATAGAAATATAAACAATAGAGACATAACATTATTCACAAACCATCAGAGAAATATTCTTTTTGGGACCTCTTGTATTTGGTAAGTTCACAACTGAAAATATCCACCTAGGATAATACGCTATCGTAATTATTGCATAGTCTGTTCAACTACTTCACTTCTGAAGTAATGGTGGGAAAAGGCGATGGGTGGTTTATCGAAATATCATGTACACAGTGACCTTTCTTTTGTTTTGAAGGTCAAGTGTGCAAAATTACATCAAAACCGGAATAAAACTGTAGATTTGATGACAAATTCATGCCAACCCGCCCGCCCGATATAGCTTAGGCCTCATTCTCACGGGAGCTTTTTTAACGTCCGTTAAAAAAGCGTTCAAATAGAACAAATGCATTACCAAGTATATGTTCATACGTCAGCGGTTTTGAAACGCGACGCTTTTTTATCGAGCAGTGTTGCATTTTGAGCGCTGAGCGTTGGGCGTTAAAGGGAATAGATCATATGAAACTTCGTATTATTATTCGCACGAGCGGTAAAAAAACGTCGGCGCTTCACTCAGTACGCCACGCGCTCGCTCGGCAACCGGACGTGTTTGTTTTGTGTTTATTTAGCAGATAGCTTTTTTACCACTTTCAACCCAAATATTTGCCCATCTCCATCCAACACTGACCAATCAAGTTCAATAACTGTTCAGAGCCCCTTGACCAATATTATTTCACCAGAAGAATTTTACTTATCTCCAGATGATTGTTAAATTTTTATACCTAAGTTTTTGATAAATATAAATTGTTTTGTAATTTTGTAATTATTGTTTTATTTACCCCAGTGTAACAGCTAGTCGTTGTGCAGGTGGTATCGCCGAACGCATGTTGGTATCTTGAAGTGTTGTTCGAGGCCCCACTATCGTCAACAGTTCGTCAAATGTTCATTCATAAATAGACATTCGAAAATAACCAAAAATTTTTATCGGGGTATTGCCTCAATTCTTCGTACAGTGTTACAAACTGCCCTTTCAAGTATCTCAGTTCATTCAGAGGATGAACCCAGAATGCCTTTTGTTTTCTTTTTCGTCTTCTAGCAACATAAATCGCTATTTCTATTAATTTAGCAGAAACCATTTCCACGTCTTACGGAAGCGAGAAACGAAACAAGAGTGATTTTTAAGCGCTCGTATGAACAATCATATCGAGAACGTTATAAAAGCACCAACGCCGAGTTTTAACGCTACGTTTTTTAAAGTCTCGTGCGAATAACGCCTTAAACCTTTCTAGTTGGACAGTGAAATTTCTTTTATATCTGTGAATAAATTGTGTATTAAAGGTCTAAATTAACCCTGTAGATTCTTTTATATTACGTTTTTAATTTTTAGATGACAGTGTGTGAATGACATTCTCAATTGGGGCATGTGATGAGGCTCGAGGGTGCTAGGAGGGGAGGAATAGGGGAATATAATGATTGAGCTGAATATTAAGATATAGTCACCAAACACGGCTAAAGCCATTTCAAGTATTTTTTTATTCTGAATGTTGGTCTTTCACCAGTGTGATACTAAGGATGGATTTTAAATTTGAACAATTCATCGAATTTCTAAGTCCTATTCAAGTTTTGTTATTATATCATTATAGGCTAGTTGCTTGACATAACTGAAATAATAACAGAACTTGAAAAAATCTTTCACGGAACTTGAAAATTAACTTTGAAAATTGAAGAATTGTTCAAATTCTCCGAAAAAACCCGTTCTAAGAATATGTACCGCTCTCAAACGTGCCAAATATAGCAACAAAAGTTTAAATCAAAAAGTTATATAACAAAACATACTCCATATGTGATGTTAATTCACCAGTTGTACACTATTTTGTGGACACCATTTAATTAAAATAACAAATCCAATAAAAACATTTGTCTGGATATGAATATTTAAAAGCTCATGTTGTAAATGACATCAGGAGAATACATGCTCTTGGTTGACATAAATGCTTGTATAGAAAAAGAAAAAGACAAATTGTCAAGAGCCCTTTTCTCGTAATGAGTAAAGACCATGTTCTGTTACAATCAACTATAAAGCTCTTCGGATGCTGTAAGAAGATGAGGAATTACATCAGCCCAAGTATCAATGCCTATCATTTATTAAGATGTGTGAAGTTCTATGATTCATTGCTTCAAGTTAATCCTTACATATTATTTGTAATAAAATAATGTACACTATCATACCTGTTCGAAGATTCGATAATAATAGTGATTTATAAATTATAATCCCACTACTTTGTCAAACCTGTCGAGTAAAGTGTCATGCAGTAAGAAGGTGATAATTATGCGCCTTTTCGTTCGCCTGTGGAATTGTCAACGCTTACCTACCTACCTATCAAACCTATCAAGTAAAGTATCAGGCAGTAAGAAGAAGTGCTGTATTGAATGTGAAACTTATATTTGATATCAAAATACCGTTGTAAAATTGTTCCTACTACCTCCTACATATGAATTGTAAGTTCCTCCTGTCCTAAAATGAGTTCTGTTACTCATCGGGATTGCTCTAGCAAGAAATAAACACAAAAAAAAAAAAAAAAGATGATAATTATGCGCCTCTTCGTTCGCCTGTGGAATTTTCAACGCTTACCTACCTACCTATCAAACCTATCAAGTAAAGTATCAGGCAGTAAGAAGATGATAATTATGCGCCTCTTCTTTCGCCTGTGGAATTGTCAACGCTTACCTATCTACCTATCAAACATGTATCAGGCAGTAAGAAGGTGATAATTATGCGCCTCTTCGTTCGCCTGTGGAATTGTCAACACTTATCTACCTACCTATCAAACCTGTCAAGTAAAGTGTCAGGCAGTAAGAAGATGATAATTATGCGCCTCTTCGTTCGAATGTGGAATTATCAATACTTATCTACCGAACTATGCGTTCCGGAAAACACTGGTCTAAGGCAGTCAACTCTTAGATCAGCAACATCATCAGCTGTAGGCAGACTGATAGAACCTATCCGCAAGCCAAATACTAAGTTTGGTGATCGCGCTTTCGGAGTATCTGGGCCGAAAAGCTTGGAATAAACTCCCTCCGGAACTACGATCCATAACAAGGACAACAGAATTCAGGTCTAAACTAAAAACTTACCTTTTTAAGCTGTCGTACCCTTAAATTAAATTTACCATTCTTAAGAGAAAGTCCAGTTATATTAAATTTTCCAATTATGTCCTAAATCCCGAATCTAAATTTCGCTAATAAAAACAATTAGATAATGTTAATTAAGTGTTAATCTCAAGTGACCTGCCAGGTAAGTGTTGTACTGTATATTATCTCCATAAATAGGTAGTAATAACATAAATCACTGTAGAAATGTATTATAAGTTTGTACAGCGCCCTTGAGACGATTTCGCACAAAAACGGCGCTATACAAGTCATCCAATTATTATTATTTATTATTTTACCAATCAAACTTGTCAATCAAAGTGTCAGGCAGTAAGAAGGTGATAATTATGCGCCTCTTCGTTCGCTTGTGGAATTATCAACACTTAACTACCTACCTATCAATTCGTTCGCCTGTGGAATTATCAATACTTACCTACCTACCTATCAAACCTGTCATGTAAAGTGTCAGACAGTACGAAGGTGATAAGAGTGGTGTTTTATTCAATGTTTTCACCATTTTCATTTAATTCTAACATTCATATTTACATATCTCCCTTTCGAACCATCTTTGAACGCTTACTACGGGGCCTTAAAATGATTTATAGTCCAATCGCAGTCAACCGAGCGTGTGTAGCATGCCTTAACAGAATGTACTGTAAACAACGACATAAGTATGAAAAACACATTTTCCTATATTTGGCAGATGTTAATTTTGGTTGTCTGATTACAGTAATATAAGTACATTTTTTATTTATCCCTGAGCTTAATATATTTCCTGGTAGAATAATTAATTAAACTGTGAACAAACTTGTAACAAAGTATCCCTGTCATGTTTCAGATAAATTTTCTTACATTTGTATTACTAAATGGCTGTTTCTATGCGTTGTTGTAACCGAATAAGCCTTCCCGTTTCCTGTCGCCGTATTTATGGTCACCCTATAAATATGGTTCACATTAAATAATGCATAAGAATCGTTTAAGCATGAATAATTAATTATTATGTAAATGCAAGGAAAATTTATGGTCACTCGATGCATCTGGTTTACTTACATTAAATAAATGCATAAAAGTTCATTATCAAATCGAAGTAATACAAAAATGTTTTACAAAGGAAACGAGCAACACAGATAAAAACATTACATTTTGCTGTTTTTTTAGCACTTTGTTTTATAAAGTAAAATATTTTCGGGTACGATTAAGTGAAAATTATTGCTGACGCAATGATTGACTTATTTAGCAGAGAAATTCTTCGCATTAAATGTTTTATCGAAAATATCGGTAACTTGTCTTCGTTTCCGAGCAAGACTGCAGATAGCCAACGAAAAAACAGTTGTTCATAACGACTAAGTGTTATAATTTCATAATTTATTCGACTTGAACTGTTGTCTGTACTTTAACGATCTGCAATCGTACTAGGGAACGATGACAAATTGTCGATATTATCGATAGGTACATCGTTTATCGATAGACCGTGCTAGATACCCGGTAAGACAAAGCCAAGAACAGGTGAATCAAATATATTATCTACCCATAAAGTTGGCTACTAGACAGTATCACAGAACAGTGAACCTACATATTTTGTATTTATTTAATCTCCATGGTATAAATATGCCGTAAACCATAATTGCATGACACAGTATACAAGAATAATCAAATACTAGAAATAATAAAATAAAATAATAACAATTAACTGTGGCATTTGATCGTAAAATGACGACGAAAGTATAAAATTAATTCAAGCTCTTAAAGGATATAAACGTACAAGATCCATGTTTTATATGTATGTACGTTTGTGAGTTATTCCATCCTCTAAAACAATAACTCCAACAATAACTTTGTTGTAAACTGTCAAATATTCTTGTATCAACACTTAAGGCGAAGCTTAATGCTAAATCACTACTTTGATAATCTTTTTAACGAATTGGTGTACATTATGAATACCAAAAATATGCTTTAGATAAATTGAAGGTTTTCCTATCGTTTTGCTTGAGTAGAATACAAAGAAATAAATAAATGAATCAATAAAAAATATAAATAAAAACTACAATTTTTTTTTTTCAATAGTAATGTATGAACGCGTAAAGTAAACTTAAAAAAATACAGTATTATAACTAAGATTATCTGTGACAATTTCACGTGATTAACTTTTTTGCTTTCTTATAAAATTATTTACAAAATAAAAAATAGTTTTGTGCTTGAAATCTAAAATATAAGGTATACCAAAAATATACACATTTTTGTCTTGTAGCTTCCTCTAAAGGCGACACAAGACTAATCGCGACCCCCTAGACGGGGTTTTTTCTCAAGGATCACATTTGAATTATTTCCGATAATTTATATATTGCCGAATATTGTATTTACACAACTTCATCACTTATGTCGTTTTCCCACTTTATTTTAGAGATTTGCTAGGGCAAATTCAACCACAGGTCTGTCCAATACACCAAGGCCGCGCATCGCAAATTTTTGTGCACGGCTGCTTCACTTACGTCGTTAAGATTCTGGCTTTATTTTAGTGTATTGTCTCGTCTTAATCCTTAACTCACTTCAACAGAAGATTGCCATATTATATTTTCATCCAGATTTTTTATAAGTTCTATTTGCTAAAAACAGAGTGTTTCCCTAGTACGCGTCACTTATTTTGGTGGATGGATTTTTCACTTACGTTGTGCATCAATAAGATTCCTAGGGATAAGATTTTTAGGGTATTGTCTAGTCTTGAAATAGATTGATCAGGAATCAGAGGGGTATAACTCCGATCGAAAATTGGAACGGAAATATTGTGACGTCATATGATTGTTTAACTATATCCACCAATGAAAAACTCTGAAAGTCTATGGAATAAACTCTCAGAGTTTTTCATTGGTGAATATCATAATAAGTACGCTCCAAATTAGAATTTTACTGTCTATATATTGGCATATCTATGCTTTTTTAGGACCCATTTGTTTCATACAAAAAGCCCGAAGGTATCGATCTAGTGAGTGGTTTATTCATGTCAGGAATGTATAGGGTTTTCCAATAAGACGTGTTATTTTGAATAGCCCGCTATTTCAGTAGATGTTACTTTTGAAGCTGTTATTTTTTGACATTTGACAAGTAGAAACTACTCTTTTAATAAAAATGGAACGACACGCGCTTCAACAACGCATTGAAATTATTAAAATTCACTTGAGTGAATCAAATGCAAATCATCTTGAGTGATGAGGCCCATTTCCACCTCGGTGGCTTCGTCAACAAGCAAAATTGTCGCATCTGGGACTCGGAAAACCCAAGAGTTATTGTTGAAAAGCCTCTTAATTCTCAACGTGTGTCTGTTTGGTGCGGTTTATGGTCCGGCGGAGTCATTGGACCTTACTTTTTCGAAAATGAGGCTGGAGCAACAGTTACGGTGAATGGATTGCGCTATCGAGATATGATTAGTGATTTTTCATGGCCGGAATTGGATGGTATTGATCTGGACAACGTTCAATTTCAACAAGGCGGCTCTACGTGCCACACAAGCAACGAAACCATTGATCTTTTACGATTGAATATCAAAATAACACCTCTTATTGGAAAACCCTGTAGATGTATAATGTTAACTAACAATGTATGTGTTTTTTTGGACAAGTATACAATAATCTTTTGGCTAATTAACCAATACCCAATAAAGCATTTTGCACATCTGTAATTCATGAAATCTTATCGTGTATCAAGGAAACCCACCGAAAACATGTACTACCAGGCGTCATCACCGGCTGATGATTATGTCTATCTATGTTATATCTATCTATGGTATATCTATCTATGTTATATCTATATATGTTATATCTATCTATGTTTTATCAATCTATGTTATATCTATCTATGTTATATCTATCAATGTTATATCTATCCATGTTATATCTATCTATTTTATATCATTCTATCGATGGATCTATTTAAATTAAGGAGAGTGTCTGTGTGCTTTTGGCGAGTGGGCGGCGAGGATTTGCATACAAAACCACAGTTTTTTTTCCGAGATTGATGAAATTTTGCACATTGGAGCTTCAAAACGAAAGGCAGGTCGCTGAATAAATGAGATTTAAAAAAGCATCGCTATCCCCTTTTCCCATCTCAGAGCAGAATTTTGATACTTCTTGATAAAATTTTGCAAGCTTGTCGTTTCAAAACATTATTGTCTAGTTTCATTTGATTTAGAAAAACTCTGGGTAGAGTCAAAGCAACACAGGAGGCTTCAGGTAGTAACAAACAAAAATAATCTAGAAAAGGTACCTACTTCGCATATCAGTTTAAAATAAACGTATTGCCTGTTGCTAAATATGAAACAGTCAGTTTCTGATAATGTCCTTGATTTTGATCAAAATCGTATGTTTTGGTAATGAGATCACATTTTCCTATCAAGGTTCACATTTTCGTTGATAATTTTATATGCTATCTTAGAAATCAATGAAATTTTAATCATAAAAATGCAATTGGCAACCTGATGGTCGTTTAAATCGCACTCCAACAACTACATTTCGAGAACGCACAACAATTGAATTTGGGAGCCTCCTCTGGGCTGGAGCCCCACAATACTTGATATACCTACTTGATTATGTGTGTCCGTCTGATTGACAATCTATGGTTATCAGACCGATTGACATCTCTAATGCACATACGTAATGTGGGTACGCTGAGTCTGTTCTACGTGTATTTTAATGGAGCCTGCTCTAAAGAGCTAGCAGCATTGATCCCCGGTGCACCAGTGCACGTGCGTGAAATTCGACATACACGAGCTCAAAATTCAAAATAGTTGATGTTGGCTTCGTGAGAACGGGTCGTTTCTTCGACTCGTTTTTGTGTAAGTCGGCTCTTATGTGAAACGAGCAACCGGCAACTCTTTTTCCTCCTTCATATAATCCGGGCCTCTACAGTACCCTAATAATAATAGATTGCTTCCTACAGCCCCTTCCTTAACCCAACTCACAACGCTGCCCAACCGGGTGGCGATATAGTTCCTCTGCCGTTACGCTGCACAAAAAAGGTATGCTATTGCGAGGTGTCACATTTAAAGAAATATAAAAAAGACCATCATATGTCGTCGGTTTACAGTCTAGTAGGCAAATTCGTCCTTACTCTACAGTATCATGCGAACGGGTTAACTTTTAAGCACGGAATTGAAAAAGGTAATTTTTTTTAACCCCTCAAGCATTTGAGGGTCATATATGACCGGGTGTCCATATTTTATATTTTTCCATATTTTATATATTTTTTTTTATCATGCAGAAATACATATTTTTGACGTTAGAAAGAGAAATAATAAATGTTTCCAGTTTGCCTCAAATATTTTTACTGGATCCATTAATAAAATACTAAAAATAGCCAAATTGAATAATTCACATTTCGCGCCGCTATCGTAACAATCGGTTTAACTTTAAAAATTATTTCTTATTTTTAATTATATGAACGAGATAAAAGTTAAGGTACAGTTTTCTTACAAATTCATTAAACAAAACGAATGTGTTTTCGAAATTGAAATCGAGTTCTCTCAACTTTTCTATGATTGGAGTAAAAAAATTAAGTAAAAGTGTGGTTGGCGTTTTAGTCAACATTTTCCAAGTTTGATATTAAAATTGTATTATTTAGAAATAGTAATGTCTATTTTTAATGCGTACATCGGAAAAAAAATTTATCTAGTTTCTAAAACAATATTTGTTTTTTACGGAAAATTAAAAAAATACGGTGTACATTGTGCATTTGAAATACACAGAAAATATTGTAAACTGAAGAAATGTGATGAAAGTACTGAAGGGTTAAGAGCTCAAAAGGTTAACTGCTCAAACGCTCTTTGGAGAAAACGGCCACTGGTGATCTGATGTCACTGATAATAGCCAACCTCTGATAGGAAAGGACACTAGAAGAAGAATAACATCATTTGATTAAGGCTGCGTAATGTCACCATGGTTATTCAATCTATACATGGATAATTTTATGCAAGAATTGAAAGAGGTGGGATTGGGAGCGAATTTGAGTAATTTGAAAGTATGTTGCCTCTTGTATGCTGATGATGCGGTGCTGATTGCTAATAGTATGGATGATCTGCAGTCTCTCGTGTCTAGGATGAACGAAGTATGCATGAAGAATGAGTTAATGATGAATGTAAGTAAGTCTAAAGTAATGGTGTTTTAAAGAGAGAGTATACGAAAACAGTGTGCAATATAGCTGTGAATGAGGAATACTTGGAGCAGGTGGATGAGTTTGTGTATTTAGGAAGCATGTTTACGAGAGATGGGAAGGTTGACAGAGATATTGAAAGAAGAGTTGCAGTTGCAAAACGCAGTTGGCGCTAACAAAAAATTGTCCAAAGAAGCGAAGTTACCAGTCCACAATGGAGTGCTGGTACCTACCCTGATGTATGGAAGTGAGGCATGGAACTGGCAAAGAAAGGATGAAAGTAGATTGAATGCTGTTGAAATGAGGTCCCTGAGGCGTATGTGTGGTAAAACCATGTATGATCGTGTGAGGAATGTGGAGATCCGCAAAGAGTGCAAGGCTGATGTAAGCGTAATGAGTAAGATCAAGAAAGGGACGCTTAGATGGTTTGGGCATGTAGAGCGAATGAGCGAAGAAAGGAGTGTAAGGAGAATATACGATGCAAATGTGAATGGTAGCAGAAGTCAGGGACGCCCGAGGAAGACATGGCACGACCAAGTGAATCAGATACTTGAGTCGGGCCATGTCAAGAGTCAGAACAATAGAAGAGTATGTATGAGACGATGTATGAATGTGAATGAGGCAAGAAGTGTGTGCCAAGACCGAGTTGTTTGGCGGTCCGTCCCAAAGATATTAGTTCTTCTAATATCTTTGGTCCGTCCTCTCTGCCTACCCCTGCGGGGAAACGGCGTGATGGTTAGTTAGTTAGTTTAGTTAAAATCAGAGAAACCGATTTAAAAGAAAATGGTTGCGCCACAAGCAAAACACAGTTATATTAAAAATAATGTTATCATTATATCCTTTGCTCTTTAGCTGACAGAAATACATTCAAGAAACTAACTGGTCATAATAATTTTTTAAAATTTGATCGCTATCTTTCACAATAATGCTGATTTTATATCTTTATTTTGCCAAACAAGATTAAAAATCAACCAATTAAGTTTTATTAAGAAAAAACTTATTGAATCACTTAAAAAGCCAATTTTAAGAAGAAAAAATGGAGTGTTTCCTTGAGGTGTTATGAATCATCGATCAAATTTAGACGTTGTGCATCTTGCTAAATTGCTTAAAACACTTCATCAACTAAATAAAACAATTTATATCGATTTATTTTTAGTGTATTATGCAGCGTTGATGTCCATAATCAGGGCACATGTGTAAAACACAAATCGTTGGATGGAGAAGGAGGTAGCGTAACACGGCGTACTACCCCAAAAATTAATCACTTTAATGCTTTTGGTCGTGAGAATCTCAAATCACACCTTAATAAAATATCTGGCAAAATAGCACCATTCAGTATAGAAACGTTGCTTGAAATAGCGGTGCTTGATGATCAGATCTGAATAGCAAGGTACTACCCAACCTTCCTCTTCACATCTCCTTCTCTTCCACACCTTTCAGCCTTATAAATTACCATAATTGTGGTTTCATTTACAATGTAAACAATATTAAAATTACAAATAAATAATATAGAATACATATCGCGTTGTTTTCACAGAATTCGAACAATTCGTCAAATTTAAAAGTTGATTTTCAACTACTGTGAAGGTTCTATTCAAGTTTTGTTATTATTTATTTATATATACGTCTAAAAAGACTTTTACATAAACGTGACACATGATGCAGTGTACATAGGAGAATATCTGTATTATACAGGAGATACTGGCAGTAAATAGATGTAATCCATTGTAAAGTAGGTACAAAATACACAGTTGTAAAATTGTTATTACAAGTATAATGCGAAAATATTAAGAAATTATTTAAAAAAATATATTAAATTTAAAAAAAAAACTAAATATGAAGCAATATTAGTAAAATGTAAGAGTAACATAAAGTAAAAAAGAAATTACAACAACACTACATATAAGACAAATCATTAAAACTAATTTACCAACGCTACTCTAATTTGTAGGATTCGACAAAGTGTTGGTATAGATAATGCTTCTATAAATGGAGTCAATAAATAAATCAATAACACCCCCATACTTGTTGCCCAGATCATGCATCCTATTGGTCAGTGAGTGTGTCTGATAGTTGGTCGTGTATGTATGCCAGTTGTTTCACTAAACTGAAATAATGACAGTACTCGAATAGAACATTCACAGAACAATTGGTCCTTAGCGGTTAATAACATTGTTTAAAAATATGTTAAAAAAGTATGCAAAACCAAAACAAGAAACAATAAAGTTTGCCTCAAGTGAAGTCAGGTGAATACAAAAAATTCGGGAAATTTCCTGGGGATTATCGTTAAATAACATGTCCGGAATCTTGTCACTAGATGTTTGTTTCTTATAAATTATTACTGAAGATCAAAGTATCCAACTAATTAAAACTGTTTGAAAGTAAAACAAATGAAGAAACTCGGATTTGAAGCATTATTTTGAAATCACCCTTCATTTAACCCGGTGTAATCATAAAATATTTCTGCTCTGCAGGGTTAAAACATCTGTTATTCAACCCTAAACACCAGAAAAAACTTTAACCCTAAAATAGCCGAAATATATTTTTTTTTGGTTTTTTTTTTTTTGAAAATGCTCAAATCAAAAAACTTTATGTTTTTTTGGGTTCCCCATGTGGTGTAGATTCTCCAGTTTCCCGCTTGTACTACGAGTTTCCGGACACCGTGTATTATCATTTACTGGTATTGTAATTTGTATCTATAAGTGTGTAAGTACATAATATTTATAAATATACTATCAATATGAGCACTAAGCATTATGTAATTTATTATTTATTATATCAGCCGATAAGCTAATTGATCCGAATTGCGATAAGTTAAATAATCCCCGACGCACTTTAATAGGTGAAAATAAATAGCCAGAAATCCTATTCACTTTCACGCTAATCTATCCGTACAATCTATTCTGCAGTATCGCATTAATGAAAAGAATTAGAATTATTTTTCTATTTTATTACTGAATCAAAATACGATAATAGACCGAGCGCAGTGAAGTACTGCTTCATCTCGAGCACTTTGCAATTCGTCTATTTTTTTTTCTTATAATCAAAATTTTTGAATATTACAATTTTGGTGATTTTCTCAAATGCCATACTAGGCTCATGCCCGTATTATCGTAGTCGTACATGATTTATGTAAGAATAAAAAATTATATTCGGTAGAACACATAATCAAACGTAAGGGAAAAGGACATGTTATGGTTTTTTTATATTAAAAAAAAAGACAAACATTCCCGGGTTACGAATAACCTAAACATATTGAAAGGTTCCTACTACCACCACAGTAAGCGGAAAATTTTGCTTGTGTTATGATGGAGGAATTAGCCAGCCGATGAATTGAACACGCTACGCCTTGGTGGGACCCAAACGCGATGTCAACTCAGCCACTGACCGGTCTATTATTATACAAACAACATTAGAAATAAAATAAAGATAAAACTGATTGATAAAAAGATATTTTAAAGAAAATAGAAATAAGAATTAGATTTAAAATACGTGCAAAATAATTCTTTTTTTTTCTTTAAAACAGGCTTGGTACGTACTTATCTAGAAATGTACCTATTTACGGTAGTATAATCACATTTGAAATTAGCGATATGAAAAAAAAATATTTGGTCGGTCAATCCTGTCAAGTTGGTAGCCGTGTTGGATGGTATATTTTTTCTTCGCCAGAGTTATTTGAACTGTCAAATCGGAATAATCAGCATTACGTGAGGTAGGAATACTGTTTACAGAACTAGTAGTAATAATAATGTTTGAAAATTTTAAATAGCCCTATTTTTGTGTAATATCAACTGAAGGGCACTTTTATTTTATTTATTTATTTATGTGCCGTAAAGTGCATTATGCGTATTAATAGCTTGATGTGTATACGTCATTATTCCGTAAAATAATTCATTGGTATCTCTTCTCCGCGCTGTATGTCGAAGTGTTAAGCTTATGGAAAAAATGAATATTAGCCAACTTGTAGATAATAATGTCTTCTATAATTTCATTGCTGTCATCAATGACGTACAATGCATAGAAAGCGAGTTATTCACGAAAAACCAAACCTGTAATTTGGGTGAATTGAATCAAAATATTCTCGAGTTTAATTTTATAAGCTACTTATTTGTAACTTAGACGTAAAAAAATTCAGCTAGGTAGAAATTATTCCGAGTCGGCTTTTTTCGCCTAATTTGACTAGTTTATCAATTCATTCGACAAAGTTCTTTTTAGTTAATTCTAAGTTTTTTGGTTGTTGCTTCATTCTTCAGCTTCCTAGCAACAACAGTATTATTATTAAAATTAATTTATCCATCCTGTACACCACTACATAGGCAAGGGTATTTTTTAAATTATAAACATATCAATTTTAAAGAAAGACAAACATTCACGGGCTACAAATAACCTGACAATATTTCAAAATCTCCTACTATCACCATAGTAAGCGGAAAATGTTGCTTGTGTGTTGATGGAGGACTAAGCCTTCGAGGAATTGAACTCACCACGACCCAGACGCGATGCCAACTCATACATTGACCAGTCATCTGTACCTATGTATAATATATCGACTTAAATGATGTATTAATATAATTTTCAGTTATTTTTGATATTTTCATTGCAAAATAATGACACTTGAATATGATGAAAAATAATTACGTTTTATTGATTTATTATTTAACTCCGGGGAGTTTTGGCGAATTGACAAATTGCTGTACAATCTGGCATAAAAATGGGTAATAAAACGTTTATTTTGAAAAAAGGGTACCTGCCGTCAAATGTACAGTGTTGCCCGCGTAAAAAAATATTTTACGACATGAAATAATACTAATACATAAAAACAAAATGTTTCCTTATTCTGACATGTTTTTTATTTAACCCTTTTATAAATTACGAACCGTTTATGTTTAGAGGTCAACTTGAAAAGTAAATGCTAATTTTAAATTAGCCAACGACACAAATTATCATTCATAATATTTCAAGCAATTCGAGTTTCTTCTCTGGGGGAAGTTGTTCTACCTTAAATACAATTTGAACATTTTGTTCTGTAGCACTTAAATAATATTTCAAGCATTTCGAGCACTCTTCTTCGGGGAAGGTGTTGTACCTTGAATACAAATTGAACATTTTGCTCTGTAGCACTTAAATAATATTTCAAGCATTTCGAGGAAGGAAGGAAGGAAGGAGTTCTTCGGGGAAGGTGTTGTACCTTGAATACAATTTGAACATTTTGCTTTGTAGCACTTATAATATTTCAGGCATTTCTAGCACTATTCTTTGGGGAAGGTGTTGTACCTGGAATACAATTTGAACATTTTGCTCTGTAACACTTAAATAATATTTCAAGCTTTTCGAGCGTTATTTTTTGGGGAAAAGTGTTGTACCTTGAATACAATTTGAAAATTTTGCTTTGTAGCACTTATAATATTTCAGGCATTTCTAGCATTATTCTTTGGGGGAAGGTGTTGTACCTTGAATACAATTTGTAAATTTTGCTTTGTAGCACATATAATATTTCGGGCACTTCTAGCACTATTCTTTGGGGAAGGTGTTGTACCTTGAATACAATTTGAAAAATTTTCTCTGTAGTACTTTTAATATTTCAGGAATTCCTAGTGTTTACTTTAGGGAAAGGTTTTGTACCTTGAATACAATATGAACATTTTGCTCTGCAGCACTCAAAATATTTCAGGTATTTTGAGTGTTCTTCTTTGAGGTAAGGTGTTATAGAATACAACAACATTTTACTATGTACAAGATATCGCTGTTTTACGAGTATGACGTAGACATTTTTTCAGTCCTTATTTCTTTACTAGAACAATAAGTAGATTATATTATTTGGTAGAAGTAAAGCCACTGTTATCTATGTTTCCTTCTGGATAGATAAAAACATCACATGTCATAATATGTAACATATTATTGTTACAAGTTATAGTTAGTACCTAAAAGCAGTAAAAGACAGTATACTGGCGCTATCAGCGGTATTTGCTTGGGTGATTGTATGTCCAAGCCGATAAGGCTGAATAGTTATTAATACTATTTTTTTTCCTTTAAACGATCACTATTTTTATACTAACGATTTCATACAGATAGTTACCACCAAAAAAAATATTTTGAGACGGTACTATATCATTAATAAATGGCAACACCTTAGACATGATCAGTCGTAATATATGTTAGATGTTCAATTTGGGATGCTGGTTTGGGTATCGCCGCCCCGGCAACCATTTATTGTATAACCAAGACTTTTGGTGATTCAGCAGGGATGCCCGGGTGCACCAGCTGCGTGGCGTGCCAGATAGGAAGAGGTTGGTTTGGGTGACACCTTAACCTCTCAATCTATTCCTTTAAAAACATTACAAAATTACATTTTAATTCGTTTTTAAGTACATTTGAAAATGGTATTACATAATAAGTAAGCGGTGTATCAACTATACCATCATCAATATAGCTTGCCTTTTAAAGGCAGCTTCATCTTCAGCTAAATATGTCGATATCCGAATTAATTCTGTTCAACAGCAAAACTGCTCTCCCCACCGGCATGACCATTGGCAAGTTGGTCCTGCAGGCCGGGAGATAAAACAGTCTATGCTGTCGGTGACGGAGATAACCATCAGGAACATAGAGACTAATACTCTCCATGATAGTCGGATTTTCAAACCATCCACGAATCAGTTTGAAGAAGTGTGATACAATATGCACATCTCTTCTGACCCGTAGATGGTTCATACCGAGCATGCCCGGGAGAAAGTCAGTAGGATAGAGCCACGGGTAGTAGCCATACTCCCTCAGGTAGAGGAATCTCAGAAATTCTCTTGACCCATCGCCTTGCGCTGCAGCGGGAGGGATATATTCAGCGGATATGGATATAAATTCACCGAGACAGTTATATGAATTATATTTATAAAGGAAAACCGTAGTTATTGGGAGTAGAGATCACCAACAACTTTTTTTATTTGTTTTTATTTATAACTAGCTGCACCCCGCCATGAGTTGCTGATGCTCAGTCTGTCTGCTGTGTGCAGATAGATAACAAAAGCGCGTGTTGCTTTTACGTCCAACAGATGGCTATGTTTAAAAAAAACATGTTTTTACCTGTCACCGGTGACGTCTATATAGTACCTTAAGGCGATGCCATACGTAGTAATGCAAAATCATGTGTTTTTGGTTTGAAAATTTGGTCGCCTAGAAATGTTTCAGATGCTTTAATTAAATACTGCAAGTAGAATACATCTTGGCCTTTGAAATAATCGAGTATTTTTTAGATAAATCTTTTTATAAGCCCAGAAAAAAATAATGTATAAGGCCTATGAAAACTGCTTTAAAGTTCGAAATCTCCCACTTACGAACCCATTTTCGGTTATGATTTTATTGTATAATGTGGCAAATCAAGTTATTTATAAAATGAACGAAAAACATTTAAATATTTGTGCCTGAACATCCACAAAATAAAATAAAAGGCATTTTTTGGCCTTGTTTTTTTCATGTATAAATCAAAACAGGCAGATGATGTTAAGCGGGATTTTAAACCTTATCGCCATCTACGTAAGGAGTGTTATTGATAGCGGCTCGATTCAAAATATTACACGACGTAGTGCATCGCCTTGATGTATAAAAATCATCGTCACTGTGCTCGTACACGCTAATCTCCGTATGGTTGGTTCCAGCTTGAAATATAGTAAAGTTTTGGACCCAATGGGTCGCACTGTTCCATCAAAAAATCCATACAACTACAAATTTTGACTTCCTATAGAACGCGGTCTGTGGTAGGATAACGTCTTATTTTATAAAATGCATTCCAAATGGTTGAGTTAAATTCTAACTGGTTTTTAATCTTAATATATAAACATAATTCAGCCTGCAAAACTAGAAAAGTAGTCGACTGATATCGCTGAACATTTATCAGTTTGAGGTTATTAGTCCCAGGAGCGCGCGTTTTAAGGAAATATAATAATCGAGGAATACTTAACGCAATATCTATACAGCGGAATGAGACACTGAGTCGAATTAAACTCGATGTTATGTAGTTTTATTAACAGTAACATTGTGAAGCATTGCAGGGAAATCACTAGTAGGTATATAAAAAACACGCATATGAAGAGGTGTTATTTTGATATTAAATCGTAAAATATCAATGGTTTCGTTGCTTGTGTGGCACGTAGCGCCGTCTTGTTGAAAGTAAACGTTGTCCAGATCAATACCATCCAATTTCGGCCATAAAAAATCATTAATCATCTCTCGATAGCGCAATCCATTCACCGTAACTGTTGCTCCAGCCTCATTTTCGAAAAAGTAAGGTCCAATGACTCAGCCGGACCATAAACCGCACCAAATAGTCACACGTTGAGGATAGAGAGGCTTTTCAACAATAACTCTTGGGTTTTCCGAGCCCCAGATACGACAATTTTGCTTGTTGACGAAGTCACCGAGGTGGAAATGGGCCTCATCACTCAAGATGATTTGCATTTGATTCACTCAAGTGAATTTTAATCATTTCAATGCGTTGTTGAAGCGTGTATCTTTCCATTTTTATTAATGGCGTAGTTTCCACTTGTCAAATGTCAAAAAATGACAGCTTCAAAAGTAACATCTACCGAAATAGCGGGCTATTCAAAATAACACCTCTTATTGGAAAACCCTGTAGATAGATTAGTTCAGCAAATTCACGCTCGTTGTCTCAGTAACTTATGTTCACTCTTCTCATGCACCTAAGCATCTGACAAGCATTTGAACAAAATAAATACTCATTTAGAACAAATAATTATTAATTCATAAAATAATTTTTGTACCTATTTTATCGCTTGTCTGTCATGATAAGTTGTTCCAATTTTGAATTAAAAGTTTATAAAGCATGAATAATGTTACTCACTACGCAGGAATTTTTCACATTACTCACTAACTTACAAATGCATCAACAACTGAAATTAGTATGTTAGAATTATTATTTTTAGATTAAGAAAGTTACGCTTAGATGGTTTGGGCATGTAGAGCGAATGTGCGAAGAAAGGAGTGTAAGGAGAATATATGACGCAAATGTGAATAGTAGTAGAAGTCGGAGACGCGCGAGGAAGACATGGCACGATCAAGTGGATCAGATACTTGAGTTGGGCCACGTCAAGAGTCAGAATAATAGAAGAGTATGTATGAGACGATGTATGAATGTGAATGAGGTAAGGAGTGTGTGCGAAGACCGAGTTGTTTGGCGTCCTCTCTGCCTACTAGAGGTGGGTCCTATGAGTACTTTTCGTTACTGGGTACAATGAGTACAGGTACAAATAAATACCTGGTAAAAATACCGGTGACAAAATACTCAAAAGTATTTAATACCGACCTGAGGATTGATTCAGAATTCTAATTTTATACGGAGCTTCACTGAAAGAAATTCCGCACAAGCAAAATAATATGTGATTCCCCACAATAATTTTTTGCATTACGAAAAAATTCCCCACATTTTTCCCAGATATCAATATCAGATCACGTACCAGTCAATACTCAAGTCAGATACCCGTCAAAAATACCTACATAAAAAAATTCATAATCATAAATATCTACTAAAAATACCCATCAAAAATACCCATCTAAAATACTTATCAAAAATACCTACTGAAAATACCCATCAAAAATACCCATCGGAAATACCTATCAAAAATACCTACTGAAAATACCCATCAAAAATACCTACTAAAAATACCCATCAAAAATACCTATCAAAAATACCTGGTAAAAGTACCTATTAAAAATATTTAGTCCCGGTATAAAATACTCATGAGTATTTTGGAACCAGGTATTTTAGAGATCTGTCACAAGTACAAAGTATCGCATGGAAATACCCGGTACTTTTACTGGGTACGATAAATACGCCTCACCTCTACTGCCTACCCCTGCGGGGAAACGGCGTGATGGTTAGTTATTTCAGACATTCATTTCATACATGAACTGCTGTAAATTTTGAGTCTATCTGCCGAATTCATCTCGATCGGGAAGTGGGTTATTTTTATCCTTCCAAGATTGCACTTCATTCATTCATTCATTCGATCAAGAAAAAAAATCGAAATTCAAGTAGGTGTATTTAACAATTGTGAAATAATGAATAAATAATTACTAACTCAACCAATTAAATCATTAAAATCAAGATCATTGGAGCAATCAATGTTATTATTATGTATTTACAAGATACACGAGGAGTCAACATTTGATTGACAGTGACAGTAGGTACTTACTTGTTATATCGTCGATTTTTGCTCATCATTTTTCTGCTGTTGAAACTAGAACATTTTCGGTAAGTCCGTATTTGAATTTGATTGTAGGATCAGGGGTGGGGGGTAAGTCCATTCTGCCCCCAACCGTCTGTAGCCAGCAAAATTATGACATTCCAATTGGGGCACGTTGTGAAGCTAAAGGTAGTGGGGAAGGGAAGTAGATGGGAAGAAGAAATTCCTGGCTATTCACCAGCAATTTCAAGCAACGTTTCGCATCTGAATTGTAGTCTTTCAACAGGGCGATACTGAAAGTATTTACCACTCTGGTACGTACCGCAAATCTTTTTATAAATAAAAAACGTAAAATTTCGTTTGTTCAAAATCAAAGTTCTTCATCGATTGCTTTGAAATTTTGACACAAAGTTGCATTCAAATACATGTGTGTTTTTATATACCTATATTATACAGGGTGTATCGGTACGTACCCAACAAACTTTAACCAGCTATTCCTTAGCACATTTGGAGTAAAAAATGTTATGGGCACTTTGCTGTCCGGTAACATTTTTTTTTTAATAAAAAATTTACTATTATTTTTCGGAATAACTTATTGAGTAAAACCTCAAATTATAATATTTAAATATTGAAGACAATATTAGCGATTTTTAAACGTAAATCTGAAACAGAAAAATCAGAAAAGGAAACGGTCACATCTGGGACACGAACCCAGGACCCTTGTCTTTCCGGGACAATGCTCTACCCAGATGTGACCGTTTCCTTTTCTGATTTTTCTGTTTCAGATTTGCGTTTAAAAATCACTAATATTGTCTTCAATATTTAAAAAAAAAATTTACTATTCATATTTTCACCACATGTCACCAATGTTTTATCCTTTGTCAAAGTTTGAAAACCCGTCTGGCAATATTTTGTTCGAGTTTCGTTGAATAATGTACGCACGTACCTACGTTGGCGCGCTTTTACAATCACAACGCAATGGCACGGCACCATTCGTCTCATTTTTAACTATTATTATTTAGTGTGTACGAAAGAGCGAGGACACTTTTTGACACACTTGCTAATAACAGCTGCTGAACACGAGATACAATGCAAATGACAGTGACGGAGTGTGAATTTTTTATTTATTTTTTGTTTTTAATGGAAAAAAAATGTTACCGGACAGCAAAGCGCCCATAACATTTTTTACTCCAAATGTGCTGAGGAATAGCTGCTTAAAGTTTGTCGGGTACTTGCCGATCCACCCTGTATAGATGTCACCTGTGACAGGTAAAAACATGTTTTTTTAAACAGCACCATTTGTCAGACGTAAAAGCAACAAGTGTTATTGTTTCTCTATTTGCACAGACAGACTGAGCCCCAACAACGCGTGGCGGGGTACAGCTAGTATCCCATAT
Organism: Hesperophylax consimilis; assembly: GCF_061612785.1. Taxonomy (NCBI): domain Eukaryota; kingdom Metazoa; phylum Arthropoda; class Insecta; order Trichoptera; family Limnephilidae; genus Hesperophylax; species Hesperophylax consimilis. The sequence continues at coordinate 31,579,574 of NC_142848.1, forward strand.
TTTATTTTAATTTTAATTAAATGAATTCGCCGAATTGTGAAAAAATACAAATTAATCAAATAAAGTATATTGCGCACGCAAAGGTTTAAACCCGCGAGCTCCGGATTCGTAGCCAAGCTCGTAATCACTCAACCATCGTGGTCGTATGTGCCCAAATAAAGCGTCTCTAACTAACTATCCTCAGAAAACATAAAAAAAGATCGGTTCATTGACGACTTGATTCTCTTCAAAACCCAGGTTCACTTTTTAATTCTCTCAAAACGACACATCACACAGCGTCCCCAAAAATGAAATAGCCCCCAAGGGATATGATTTTTTATAATGCCTTCTGTGTGGAGTTAAAAAAATAAAACAATAATAAATAACTCAAAGTTATATTTGCAATTATTGAAGAACTAAAAATAATCTTTATTTTCACGTGAACGTTTTCCACTTTGTAAGACCACATTTGCACGCACACTTCAAGGCCTTGTAAAACAAATTAATCTTACCAAGTCATAATAATTCCATGGTTCTACATATTTATAGGTTGATGCGATGTTATGTCTTTAATGTAACATTGTTGATATTAGACTAAACTGGGGTAAACGTTGTTTATAAAACAAGCCAATTAACACGCCAAAATGAAGGTAATTCCGTCTGCAAAATAATAATAATGATATTAATAAATTGTCTAACAATTTAGAAATATTTCAAAAATTTAGGCGTATTAGATCTATCAAAAAATGTATATATAAAGATGCAAAAGTCGGTCATTTTGAATACATGTAGGATTACGAAAGATTTTTTAAATATTTATGTTGAGGGATCAGTAGGATTTATAGGCCCTGTTAGAAGTTCTACCGAGCCGAACCCTCTGATATGAAAATATCTGGAGTCGGTGAATTATTTTCCCATTTGATCTCTGTTGAGTTGACGTGTTGTTCTTGTATTGTTTTGTATTTATTTTGCTTATATAATGCACTTACATAGTGTTGATTGACTAGATGATCATTTGTGGAAAAGTGTGTGGAAGGGTTTAGTTTTTCCTATGGGGAAAATTTAACTCGGACATAAAATCGAAATAATTAACTTATCTTCTAAAACGATGACGTATGTTATTAGGTTAATCTATCGGGATTGAGCTATATTCATTTCGCAATGCAATTTCCATCACGAGCAATAGAGCAGCCAAATAATATACCTAATTAAATAAGACAAACAGCCTTATTGTTTGTTCCAAATTTTTAAAGTAAATAACTCAATTCGGAGGCGGGGATGAACCATTTATTAGATAACCAACGCCTCTGCCTAGGACACCCCAAGTGGTTCGCTACGTTTGGTGACTTAGCAGGGGTGCCCGGGTTCATGGGATGGGGTTCGTCTGGGTTTTGGCGGCATATGCGTCTGCCCACCTACTATGTGGCGGGCCAGATTTAGAGAGACTGGTTGAGGGAGATCTTTTTACCTCTTCAGCAGGACTCTCTCGACCCATCGCCTTGCACCGCAGTGATAATTTCTAGACCCCCAGATTCCTACTCAAATCTCTTACATTTTTCTTTCTCAGATGATCCTCTCCTTCCCTTCCTTAACATAACCCTGCAAACATCATATCCAAATATGACATAGGCCCTGAGGGAACTTATTTTCCTCAGGGCCTCGTGTTTGGAGCTATATATATTATATGTATATATTTATTGATGACCTAGCGATTTTTGTCAACAATCTACCGAATTTTTCAAGCGATTTTCATTTTTACGGCATAGCATCACTGTCACTAAGTCAAGTGGAGACCGAGCATGAGAGCAGTTCGGCACGATTCAGCACGAAAACATACAAAACGCCCTGGTTACGCATGTTAGAAGTTATGAATAACCTGACAATATTACCTACAATATTACTAACTTAGTTAGCTGGGGAATTGAACAAACGCGATGCTAACTCAGCCACTACTGACCGGTTGAAATTATGTATGTGATATGATGAAACGATATATATGAATGTGAATAAAACAATGAGAGTGTACCAAAGCAGAGTTGTGCTGAAGGGTGGAAACGGCGTGATGTTTAGTTAGTTAGTTAATTTAGAAAAGGACTACTCGATATCGTATTACGTGATAAACAAAAATGACAGAGTTTAGTGGAACGTGGGAACAGCAATGAAGCTACTGGATATAGTAGAACATCTCGATATGACCCATGAAGCAAGAACATCAAATATTTATAAAGATGGACTGTTCATTAATTAGTTATATTAGGCATCTTAACCGGTTGCGATATGCCAATAAAATACCGGTAAAAACAGCAAACTGTGTTCCTTCTCCATGGCACTAAATAAGCCATTAATGTTATGAATATTTCTAAACGCTTTTTAAAAATCATAATTGAGATTTTGGCATTTTTTACCGCTGGTTCAGATTTGCTGCGATAGTAGTAACTTTCATAGTGAAGCGAATAAAATGGCCAACTTAGAAAAACTACAACAAAGAATTCTAGCAATACCGGACTATCAACTAAATCATTTAGAAATTTATATAGAAATACCAAGTCAGTGAAAATTCTTCTGTCTCACAATAATAATATATATATAATACAATATAATACAATATTATATTGGTATCTTAATAGATAAAAATGTTAAACGGAAAGACCATATCAATCTCACTGTTGAAAGAATAAGAAAACTTATCTATATTTTCTATAATTTACGAAATATTTTAAATAAGAAAACTATCAAAATTGTCTATTATGCATTAATTCAGTCCATATTGCAGTACGGGATTATTGGGTGGGGAGGGGCTTTTAAGGCTTCTTTACAGCCCATAATAACAATTCAAAGAATAATTATAAAAATCATCCTTAGGAAACCATTTGACTTCCCTACTTTAGAGATATTTCGGAAATTCAATGTACCATCTATCACAGAATTATATAAGAGAATCGCCTTATATCAAATTTATAAAGAATATTTTATTTATAAAATTCACCCCTCAGATAGCATAAGCAATAGATTCAAAACTAATGGCTTAATGGCCATTCCTATGCTTAGAACGACCACGGCTCAACACCACTATTCGTATTTAGGTGTGAGATGGTACAATATATTATTGTCCAAAAATAAAATTAGTGTAACCGAAACTGAGAATTATGAACAATTCAAAAAGTTAATTAAGTCCCTAAAATTGGATGATGATATATTGTACCCCTAATTTTCTTACACTTACTCAATCTGTAAAAAATATATATACCTATTAATTTAATTGTCTTTAAAAAACTATTTTTCTTATTTGTTTACCTGATATATTGTACCCTTAATTTCCTCACGCTTACTTAATCTGTAAAAAGATATATTATTTAAATTATCTTTAAAAACACACTTTTCTAATTTGTGTTCCTATGTTAATATTATGTTTGTATTTATATAATTTTTTTTTGATTATTGTTTAAAAAATCATTAGAACTAAAGGTAAATACTCCTCCCATAAACACGAGCTCCTGGAGCTCAAATTATGGAGTAGTAGAATAATAACGAAAAAATAAAATATATATATAAGTCTGCGTATTGTCATCATTTATAATGTTAATTAATTCACAAGTAATAAATAAATTAATTAAATTAAAATAATAATATAAAAAAATAAGAAAATACACAGATTTAGGAAATGAGATAAAAAGAATTTGGCATTCTCAGACTATAAAAATATTACCATTCGTTATTTCGGCTACTGGCATTATACCTAGCTCTCTCATTAAAATTTTTGCGTGTTAGATCTATCAAAAAAATTATATATAAAGATACAAAAGTCGGTCATTTTGAATACATGTAGGATAACGAAAGTTTTTTTAAATATTTATGTTGAGGGATCAGTAGGATTTATGGGCCCTGTTAGAAGTTCTACCGAGCCGAACCCTCTGATATGAAAATATCTGGAGTCGGTGAATTATTTTCCCATTTGATCTCTGGTGAGTTGAGGTGTTGTTCTTGTATTTATTTTGCTTATATAATGCACTTGCATAATGTTGATTGACTAGATGATCATTTGTGGAAAAGTGTGTGGAAGGGTTTAGTTTTTCCTATGGGGAAGATTTAACCCGGACATAAATCGGATAATACATGAAGGAATCAAAATAGACTTCGATAGCTAGTTCCGCATACGAAACGACTTACACAAATTTGATAAACTTCTTACTTATTCGACAATAATTAATCAGTAATATTAAAGGTACAGCTATCGCAACGAGAGTGGATACGAACACAGTACACGGAGAAAAAAGAATTATGTTGATTTATTAAAATCTTGTTAAAAACGGGATTGAAGGCCGAATATACAATGACGAAATGCGAAATGATTCGAATTTTCATCAACACGTTTTCCGGCGTCGCGATAGCACATTCGTGTTTTACTGAAAGTTTATAAGGAAACCCGTCAATTTATTCATGCAATCCCGTTTTTAACGGTTTTACGAATAATTTGTAGAGATTCTTATGAAATTATCAATATTTTACAATAGTTAGTTTTTTCCGTGTAGGTCAGATATTATTGCATGGATTATTAATTTAGTTGTATATTGGCTGCGATCCCTCGTGCTGTTTTGTTCTACTTGTACATAGGTAGGACTTAGTGATTTCTTATAGATATGAGATACTTAACAAATGCCAAGAAGTTCTGTGTAATATTTTTTAATCACCTCTGTTCAATCTCGTTATCATTATTATGTCATACGTAACCTTGCAAAGTATAATGACTATATCGCATACCTGCCAAACGATTTAATAATAATTTATTTAAAATTAAGACATTGTAATATTTTTAGTGATTAGTTTTATATATACATATATATTTTGCTATACAATATTTATATCTAACGAAATCGCTCCTTGCGATGGTGACGGTAAGGTTGAAATTGTCACTGGATGCTGGTTGCCTGTTTAGATGTATGCGAAAAAACGTCACCGAAAATGAACACGAAAAATATTTTGTAATATTTTTTGAGCTCACATGCAAATATTCGTTTTTTTTCCGGCAATAGTCTAAATAATGTAATTTGTCACATTATACTGTAAACAAAATTCGAAAAAAGCTTCGTTAGTAGAAGATTTTGCACTTCAAAGCATTTCCCTTTCCAGGACCTTCCAAAAATCTAGCTAAAAAGTTTTTAAAAAAAGACCGAGATGTTTGTTCTACTCGTGGTATTTAGAAGTCTCTTACAATAATTAATTTTGAATTTATTTTAATTAGGACCTGAAATGGTTACTAAATCATACCATAATATCTAAAATAAGTATATTAGTACATACCTACAATCAAAAATACGAGTATTAAAAACAAATGAAACTACAAAATAGAATGTGATATAAAATCTCTTATTTAAGAAATCAAAATTTCCCATGTAATAACAAGATTTGTAAGTAGGTAATAGTACCTACCCAGCCAGGTACTATATTATAATCCATATATATTTTACGTAACATATGTAAAAAATTCAAATAAGGAATTTTATAATTAAAATTAGTCTAAAGAATGTTACTATCTCAGTGAAAGTAAATGCTTTCACAAATTTTCTTCATGTCATAATATTGAGATATAGAAGCTTATGGGTATGAACCAGGATCATCCACGGAGAAAATTGACTTATGCTAATTTATTATGAATCTCTTCAAATTATTGGTAATTTCGGTTAAAAACGTGTTTGCTGGCATGACGAATGAATTAACAGGTTTCCTGATAAATTTTTAGTAAATTACGAATATATTATCATGATATCGGATAACGTGTTTATGAAAATCCGAATATTTTTGCATTACAACGAAAATTATTTGTATATTCATGATATTATCAAGGAAAATCGATAAAACATTAGAAAATTAATGTATTAATAAGGCCTGTTAATTTTTATCGTGGGGACAAACGTAGATTTCTCTTCGCGTGTGAACTCTGGCGAGATAAAAAGATAATATCCGACACGGACACCATCTTGTACCGGAACCGGAACGTAACAAACAGATTAAATTCAAAATGGTCGAGCTAAAGGAGGACTTCATTACGATGATACGCTAAGGACGGGTTGTTTCGGAGAATTTGAACAATTCTTCAAATTTCAAAGTAAATTTTCAAGTTCTGTTATTATTTCTGTTAGTAACTGGCCTATATTGATATAATAACAGAACTTAAATAGGATATTCACAGAACTCGTAAATCAACGTTGAAATTTGATAAATTGCTTAAATTCTATTAAACACCCATCCTTAGACAATGATACAAACTGATTTTGCATTGTTTATTGTTTACATTAGAATTTTTAACCTCACTAGGGCAAGCCTTCTCTGAGAAAAATGATCCTGATAAAAAAGTGGTAGCAAGCCAATTTTGAGATAAAATATTGGTCATTCAGAATATATCAAGAACACATGTTATTTTCCCAATAAATATTGTGTGTCAGTATGTCAATATCAAATTGTATGAACACATGTTCCGCCGTCCCCATAAATATTCGCTTTGATTCTTTGATAGGAACTCTTTCAATTCATTCGTTGTTGGCTCGCAGTCTCATTTTGAACAGAAAACGAATAATTTAACCAGATTTAATAAATACACAGTCACATCAGTAAGTTTTCTCCATGCGCCATACTCTAATTTAATAATAGAGCTTACATGGTACACACATAGGAACACCCACCCACAGTACGCTTACATCGGTTTGTATTTTCAGTTGCAATAGGTAGGTACCTATAAGTACTTATTCTGGAAATTTTGATAACTCAGTGAACTTATAACAAACAATTAAGCAATAAATTAATAATTAAGACGGTTAATCTATAATCGAATCACAATATTATATGCGATGTTTGGTTTTTGTTTACGATCAACAACGCGTTTGAGTTCAAATAGGTTTAATCAAAAGCAATCACAGAACGCAGACAGTATTGTCAACATTATGCAGTCATTGAGAAGTCTAATGCGTTCATGTATATCGGGCAAACGATGTCGTTTGGAGTTACATTAAATTTAAAAATATATATTATTAACATTTTTTACAAAAAAATCACAAATTATTTTTACATCATATAAGTATTAAAATATTGTTAATAATAGTAACAAGAAAATAAGACTTTTATCGATAACAGATTTTTTTTAATAATAGCAAAATATTGACTATAAATCTGTATGTCTATGATATAAATATATATTTTTTTATTTCTTGTGCAATTAGAAGTCAATAAAATACCAATCACCCTAATATAAAATTAATTAATAAAGTAAGGAACATTATTCATTCCCCGCTTCTAAGTATGTTCACAAAACCTAAACAATATAACACATTTAAATAAATTAATAACAGCTACATCATTATTAAACAATTAAGATAACATTAATGTGGGGAAAACAGACTTCAAAATACCCCCACAGCATATGAAATCTATTGTCACAATTATTTAATCAGTAAATCGGTTTAACTCGTTATAAATCATTTTAAAATGGGGGGGGGGGTAAAATATAATCATAAATAAGTCGTCTAAATGTGGTTAAAACCACAGTTTGAAAATAGCCTTGAAAGCTGAAACAGCTCTAAAAATAACAAAAATCAAAAAATACTTGCAGAACTTAATAATTATATTAATAAATTTGATATTAAATAAATTTAAAAAAAATAAATTGAGTTCTACGAAATAAAAACAAAAAATAATGATTTATGTTTTCTTATAAAGCTTTTGTGCCCCTTTCGTCGTATTATGTTGTACATAGGTGATTATCATCATTCCGATACCTAAATATGGGTATTTATTATCATTCCTATATTGAAAACGATTTTTCCTAAGTTTTTTTGGAAAATGGTTGTAGAAAAGCATACATGAGTACCTAATTGTTGTTGTGTTTTTTTCCTTTTTTAACCTTCACGTTAAAGTTTTTTTTTAAGTATTTTATATTCTAAGGCCCTTTCTTTCTATATGTAAGGGTTTAAGTTCATTGTTGTCAAGCGGGACTGGATTATTCACTAAGAGATGTTCTGCGGATTTTGAAAAGTGCTTTTATTATTATAACATCTTAAATGTTCTTTGAATCTAGTTGAGAAAGCCCTTCCCGTCTGTCCGATATAAGTAGCGTTGCAGTCGGCGTGGTATTTTATTATAAAGTATTTTATATTCTAAGGCCCTTTCTTTCTATATGTAAGGGTTTAAGTTCATTGTTGTCAAGCGGGACTGGATTATTCACTAAGAGATGTTCTGCGGATTTTGAAAAGTGCTTTTATTATTATAACATCTTAAATGTTCTTTGAATCTAGTTGAGAAAGCCCTTCCCGTCTGTCCGATATAAGTAGCGTTGCAGTCGGCGTGGTCATATAAAAATGTTATTTAAAAATATATATATCTATACATTTGTAAAACCAAAAGGGTAATTTCATGAAATTCCCTCGATAGAAAAGCTTCGTAAGCTCCGAATTAATGAAAACACGTTTTGTTCTGTTATTCAATATGTTACAGGTAACCACAATGTATCTTTAAATGCAATTTAAGAGGAAGCTACAAGCCAAAAATGTGTATATTCTTGGTATACCTTATATTGAAGGTAATAGGCATTAAAATCGCTTGACAAACGGAGTCTTGTAACGTTTCTCTATCAAGCACAACACTGGTTTTTATTTATTTTGTAAATAATTTTTTAAGAAAGCAAAAAAGTTAATCAAATGAAACTATCACAGATAATCTTAGCTATAATACTGTATTTTTTAAAGTTGTTTCCTTTGTGCGTTCATATATTTCGATTGAAAAAATGTTTTTTTTAGTAGTTTACATTTTTTTTGAGTAATTTATTTTATATTTGTATTCTACTCAAGCGAAACGATTGAAAAACCTTCAATTTATCTTAAGCATATTTTTTTGGTATTCATAATGTACACCAATTCGTTATAAAAATTAATCAAAATTTGTCGAGAAATTTTTGCTCTATTTCAAATAAGTCGTGTTTTATTAAATATTTTTACCATTTTAGCTTTTTTAATTATTGTCGTTTTTTTTTTAATTTTAGCGGACCCCCTCTAACATTCGTATTTACATATGTATATCCCTTTTGGACCATCTTTTAAAGCTTACTGAAATATGGGCATACAATAATACGAGGCACATTGCCTTACTTGCCACTAAAAATCTAACGATAGCTTAATATAGCCGATAGATAAATGGACAGTTTTAATCACAGATTAATTTTGTATCGTGTCCTGCTGCACGTAACTATCACAATATAACAAGATGTCAATACGCCTAACAGGTGAGGGTTGCCAGATATGAAATATGTCATGTGTATATGTACATCTAGAATTGCCACGTGTAGTGTAGCCACGCAGCGTAAAATAACATATCTCAGACATGTTGTAACAATCTACGGCGCTAAATAATCTCTGCATATTTAGCCAGTGGCGTGGCAACAGCATTGACAACTTGGGCAGAGGGCTCGGGGCCCACCAAAGGACATTCAAATGAACAGAAAACAATATAAACATATGAATTAGATACATCGAAAATATAAGAATTCCTTTGCAGTTTACTTTGAATAATACATATTATTTACAGTATAAACAGCATGGGAATTTTCTGCCTGTAGAGCAAAACCGTAATAAGATCGAATACATTTTAAATAACTGAAATAAATTTTAAGAATGCATTAGTTATAAGAAAATACTAATTTCAGATTAAGGCGAAGCTTAACGCTAAATCACTATTTTGATTAATCTTTATAACGAATTGGTGTACATTATGAATACCAAAAAATATGCTTTAGTTTAATTGAAGGTTTTACTATCGCTTTGCTTGAGTAGAATAAAAATAAATTACTCAATAAAAAATATAAATGTAAACTACTAAAAAAACATATTTTCAATATAAATGTATGAACACATAAAGGAAACAACTTTAAAAAATACAGTATTATAGCTAAGATTATCTGTGACAGTTTCACTTGATTAACTTTTTTGCTTTCTTATAAAATTATTTCAAAAATAAATAAAAACCAGTTTTGTGCTTGAAATCGAACGTTTCTAGACTCCGTTTGTCAAGCGATTTTAATGCCTATTACCTACAATATAAGGTATACCAAGAATATACATATTTTTGGCTTGTAGCTTCCTCTTAAAGGTAGAAAAAATATTAATGCTGATTTATTAAAATTCTGTTAAAAATAGGATAGCATGCCGTTTCCTAATAAACTTTTAGTACTATAATGGTTCATATTTGGGGTATTAAGTATTGCGCTAACTCTTTCTTTATCCAACGTTTCGAACAGCATTACAGTGTCCATTATCAGGGCAGATTCGTAAACCTAGTAACACGTTTTATACATATGCCCTGATGATGATGGACACTGTAATGCTGTCTGAAACGTTGGTTAAAAAAGACGGTAGCGCAAAACGGCATAAAACCCCAAATATAAACCACTATAGTACTTTTGGCCGTACAATGAAGATGGGCGAAAATATTAGAATTTTTATAAACACGTGCTCCAACATTCCATAACAACAGAAAACATGTCGATTCATTCGTTAAGGCGATGCACTACGTCGTGTTGTATTTTAAATTAAGCCACTATCAATAACAACCCTTACGTAGATGGCGATAAGGTTTAAATTCCCGATTAACACCATCCGCCTGTTTTGATTCATGCAAGAAAAAAACATGGCCAAAAAGTGCCTTTTATTTTATTTCTTGGATGTACAGACATAAATTTTTTTTTCGATCATTTTATAAATAACTTAATTTGCCACATTATACAATAAAATCATAACCGAAAATGGGTTCGTAAGTAGGAGGAGATTTTGAACTTTAAAGCAGTTTTCATAGACCTTTACATTATTTTTTTCTGGGCTTATAAAAAAAATGATCCAAAAAATACTCGATTATTTCAAAGGCCAATATGTATTCTACTCGCAGTATTTGATTAAAGCATCTGAAACATTTCTAGGCGACCAAATTTTCAAACCAAAAACACATGATTTTGCATTACTACGTATGGCATCGCCTTAAAGGCCTACAGTCCCGTTTTTAACCGGAATACGAACAATTTGAAGAGATTCTTAATAAATTAGCAATATTTTATGTCAGTCAATTTTCTCCGTGTACGGTTAGGCTAAATTAAAACTATTATTATATATTTTATCTTCCTTATAAAATTAAATCTACATAACAAATAGGAAATATATCAAATGAGGAAAATATAAAAAGACAAAAAAATTGTGATAAAAAATAATTATAGTAATATTAATAATTACATGTTTTGAGAAGGCAGTAAAGACACAATGGAGAAATCGTAACATTGGAGAAAATTGAACAAACGAGTCACGCAGATTTCCTGTAATTACATATAATAAACTAGCAGAGGTTCCCGGCGTCGCTCGGGCTTTATGAAAAGTTATTCGCAATCAGATGTAGACTGTAATTTTCCTCTTATTCTTAAAGTGTGCAACATTTGATCAAGAAGTACCAAAGTTATTAAGGGGTGGAAAAAGTGGATGGGTACAGGAATTAATAGACGAGAAGATAATGGCGAGGGGTAAAATCAACTGTTGAAGAACGAAGGGGGTAAGGCTGACTGTGATTCGTCAATAAATCAATCTGACAGTAAATAGGCATCTCGCATTATAATATCACCATTTACTTCTTAAAAGTAAAATCTGCTTTTGAATGAATAGACATTTTTACATGGGAGCGCAAATTACTCGCCACGTTATGAACTAATTTGCGAAGTCCAAATTCGGCAAAGTAAGGCAGTTTCTATTTTCAGAGTCGTAGTTAGTTTCAGAGTATTTAGTTAAGACACTTTTACAAATGTTTCATAATTTACTTACCCCAGTAAACAACGATGAGCACACTTGAGAATCGCTACATTGTGATGTGATAGTATATGTTTCTAAAACTGATCCATATTATACGATGTGAATATGCTTAAAATAAAGTAAAATAATGTTTATATATGGAATGTAATACGACAATTGGGTTTATTCTCTTTTTCACATCTATTTTTACAAGTTTTCATATCACAAGTCAACATTTTGCAGTGTTATTTCGTAAAATGAACCGATGATGCCTCGACCATAGTTCGCACAAGAATGATGACGTCACGTTTTCAAATTTCACTTGAGGCCATACGCGAGCACAGCCGGCTCCAATGGAACCGGTATGGGGAGTGGGGATAATACGCTTTTAATCACTTAGGGCAGGTCTACTAATATTCATATGTCTATGATGGGTACGGTTTTCCGAGCTCTCCTATAAACAGTGACCCTTTTTAAGGTCAAGTGTCACCAATTCAATGTTTATAAACGTGCGTAGGAACAAAACTGTTGAATTGTATAGAAAAAAAACACATTCTTTTTATAGATATAATAGCTGACGTGTACCCGGCTTTGCTAGGGGTTATCCTTAGGAGATAGACATATACCACCGAGGACTTTTCTGTAGGCCTTTTTAAGATATATTCGGTTTTCCAATAAGAGGTGTTATTTTGATATTCAAAGAAAAATGCCATTTTTTAATATAAATGATCAAATGTTTATTTCATTATAAAGAAGAAGGTATGCCGTTAAAAGCGAAAAATAACATCAGTCAAATGACCACCACGACCACGCCTACAGGACCATATCCTTTTCATGAAATTTTCCATAACCAAATCGCAAAGTGGTTTCCTTATGTCCTCGATAGCCTCACGAATTCCATCTTTGAGGTCTTGAATCGACGCCGGGCTGTTGGCGTAGACCTTCTCTTTCACGTGGCCAAAGGAAGAAGTCGCAAGGTGTTAAATCACAAGATCTCGGTGGCCAATTGTGATCACCTCTTCGAGAGATATAACACTGTCCGGAAACTTTTCCCGTTAAAGATCAATGGTTTCGTTGTTTGTGTGGCACGTAGCGCCGTCTTGTTGGAAGTAAACGTTGTCCAGATCAATACCATCCAATTACGGCCATAAAAAATCATTAATTCCTTAATTAATATTCAAAATAACACCTCTTATTGGAAAACCCTATACATAGTTTTTATGTATCTCATAAGGTTTATTCAACGTAAGCAATATAAGCTACTGAAAAAAAAAACAATTTACGACTTCATTACATTTTCACTACTTTTTATAAATATAATATGTATGTATTATATAGATAGATCTTCCGGAAGAAATTATCTAAATGATAAAAAAATCTCTAAAAGGTAAAAACCCTATCGAAATCCGTTGCGTAGTTTAGAAGAACTAAGCGTACAAACAGACGCGGAGAGCGATATTATTTTATACTATTTAGAGATGTATATAGATAAGATAGATATAGAAATAGCTTAGCAACGTTTTAACTAATGTGAGCTTAGAATTTACTCCTTTAAAACTCATTCTTATGAAGGTAAATTTTATTGTTTTTGACACTAAACTGACATATTTAAGTAAAATTAAATAATATTACATTAACTAGAAATTCTACGAAAAGAAAAATTTGTTAAATTTTCATTTGACCAGAGCACATGCTTGACAAAAAGTGGATTTCGGCTTTATCTATATTATTAATGCGCTAACGTTTGTCGTAAACACTCGCTTAATATACGCTTCAAACGGAAGTGGTGCCATCTACAGAATTCAAAAAGAACTATTGAAATTTTCGAAGTATTTTTTATCTGAATTTACGCCCATTTTTTTCCTGAAGGGGTTGCCTTTTGTTCGCTACCTCATTGAATTTGACATTTTTTCTTCTAGAAAAAGCGGTTAAAAAACGGCGGCGTTATTGTCACCATTTTAACGACGCCAGACCGCAGGTAAAAAACAATATTTTCCAAGGTTCCTGAGCGACGCCGCAACCTCTAACCTCGAATCTATGTAGGTAGTAGGTATATAACTATAATAGTATTTCCATTTTTCCTACACCGAATAATTGCAGCTATCATGTTTAACATCGTCTGCCAACGACGAACGTGCAGATAATAGCGCGATTGGTAATATCATGTGCCGAGGAACCTTGTGAAGACTTAGGAAATACTTGGAATACACATCTACCGACTTGCAGATGATCTTGCAAAATATTACAGAAGGGAATTTTTTTGTTTTTTTTAAATTCGAAGTTAACGAACAGAAATAACCTTTGTGTGACAATATTATAGTATTTTCTCCTTCTATTTCGTATTTTAGAGATAAAACATAGTAAGAGTTGAAAATTATAGCTTTTTATTTATATAGACCAGCTGCATCCCGCTACAAGTTGCTGTGGCTCTGTCTGTGAAAATAGAGAATTAATAGCGTATTGATTTTACTTCCAACAGATGGCACCGTTTAAAACAAACATGTCTTTACCTGTCACAGGTGACATATATATATATATATATATAATATAGGTATATAAAAACACACGCATATTCAAATGCAACGTTTTGTCAAAATTTCTAATCAATTGGTGAAGAACTTTCGGAGATTAGAGATTTTGAACAAACGATCATTGACTTTTTTATTTATATATAAATAGATTACTTACTGATTTCAAATACTGTTAATTTATTAAAAATAAGGAACAATTATTCGTTTTCCTGTTAAAAATGGGACTGCATCCCTTTAACGAATGAATTGTCCCGAACAAAATATCAGTTAAAAGCGAATAATTTATGAGGACGACGCAACTCGTGTTCATAAGAATACTGATATTGTCGCATTCCGTCGTGATATTTATTAGGAAAATAACACGTGTTCTCGATATATTCTGAATGACTAATATTTTTTCAGAAAGTTGGCACGCTATCACTATTTTAACATGATTTTTCTCCGTGAATGTTCTTGACTTTTATTTTTTATCATCGGAACCGAAGGTTATCCGACCTCAAATATAAAGATATTTTTTTTGTGAATATTTATTAATTATTTTTTCATATGAAACGTCAAAAAAGCGAGGTGACAGTAACTTTTATAATACATTATTTGTCTAGTGAAATGTGTGTGTTTTATATATATTGTTTTGTTTTATTAATTTTTGTTACAAAAAACGTAGAGTGTTTGTTTATGTTTGCATTCAACAATATAAATGTTTATTTATAGTATTCAAATTTTAAACAAGCATTTCATCATCTATACAAAAACAGTTTTTACTTTTCGGATATGTTTAGAAATTTTCAATTTACATGGTTTTTAAAGAGGAATATGATAGAATATACCAGAGGCCTGAAGGGTTTAGTAAAAGTTAGTGAACAAATGAGAGAAACATTGGGCTACATTGATTATTGATGACGATTTGGGAACAATTTTTTAGTAACACGAAATTTTACGAACACTAATCTATTTTTTGACAAATTTAAACAGTAAATTTACAATGTCTATAAAACTATAATTGCATTCAAAACGATTTTCATTCTTAGTTGACACTTTTTATGAAGAACATTCAAGGTTAGTTTGGCGTAAAGTGATGCGATGATTGCCATGGAGCAGTGGTCGGAAATCATAGACAAATGTATATTTACGACTATTTAAATCTATAAGGTTTTTCAAGAGGCACAAAGTGTATAAAAATAATAATAGTTTGATTCCCAGCTAGAAGAATGGGATATGCAATTCAATGTATCTATATTCGCACTATAGCAAACAATAGAATATAATAATATAAGATGGGAACAAAATTAATCAACGTTAACTCGTAGTTACAAAAAATACAAAGAAAAGAAAATTTAACAAAAAAGTATTGATTCTTGCCTGCTGTAAATAAAAAAAAATCAATATTTAAGGAAAAACGTAAGTCAGAGATGATTATAATCTTAATAAGACAAACTGTTAGAAATTTTTGATTTCATTTTTAGTGAGAACAAAGAAACTGAATTTATTTACAAGCCTATGAAGCCTTTGGACTGGGGAATACGTGGAATAGTTCGTTTTTGAAGAATAAACAGAGAACAACTAGGAGTTCTTGTGTCACGATTTGGTAAATCACGGCAAGCAAAAGCTCAGGAGAGGGACATCTTATGTTATACACCAAATAACAAAAGCTAAATAATACCTCATTGTACCTAACATTTTAATCACTAAATAAGATAACTAACTAACCATCACGCCACTTCTCCGCATGGGTAGGCAGAAATGACGGACCGTCAAACAACTCGGTCTTGGCACACACTTCTTGCCTCATTCATATTCATACATACTCTTCTATTATTTTGACTCTTGGCATTGCCTGACTCAAGTATCTAATGCGCTTGATCGTGCCATGCCTTCCTCAGGCGTCTCCGACTTCTGCTACCATTCACATTCGTGTCATATATTCTCCTTACACTCCTTTATTTGTTCATTCGCTTTACATGCCCAAACCATCTAAGCGTCCTTTTCTTACTCATAACGCTTACATCAGTCTTGCATTCTTTGCGAATCTAGACAATAAGGAAGTTGAGTGAAAAATATTTTGACTTATAAAAAATATGTTCATGTAGATCAAAAAATATCGATTCTAAATATATAAATATATCTCTATATTATTATTCTTAGAATTAGTTAAACGTTCTTGAAAAAGCATTCAATAGCAATAAACTGTATACGCTCCACGATTGGTCGAAAGAATTCTGACGTCACTTGTGTCGTGACTTGTACGTACAACGGATCACCTATGGTGCATCTCTTTCTATTACATGAGAGATGGTCGGTTTAGATGAGAGAGGTGTATAGGCCAAACGTTTATTTGTCGTTGAGTTAAAGCTTCCAAAAAGTATATCAAATTATTAATTGTGTTCATTTGTACGTTAATCATTGCGAATTCTACTCATCTGACATTTACCAGGTATATATTTATATACCTTTTATATAAATATTTTTCACTCAACTTCCTTATTATTCTCTACTCATTATAATATATATTATAATGTGGTGATGGCTTTTAAATATTTCATCTTTTGTTTACCATATAATAAGGCACTGCTGAAAACCAGCTGCATTCCCGGAGAAACTAAAAATAGAGATAGAGACAGAAAAAAATAGCTCCCATCTATTGTCAAATATATGTACGTATTTGTTGTTATTATTATATGAAATGGATTTCTAAAGATACATATTCGTACAGTGCTTTATAATAATATGTTGTTTATTGCATCGGTTAGAAGTTTTTATTATTATACATGTCACATTACATGTGATACACTTTAAGCCGCCGCCCAGAAAAGTCTCACAGTGAACTGGGTTGTAAACCGTTATTTTACTTTTGGTCTTACTTTTCTGCGCGGCGGTCCTGAATTGGCGCGCGGCGGTCAACAAATAGCGACGGCAATACCGTACCGGGCGGGAAAAGTAAATATTCTAACTTAAAATATTAATTTAACTATGAAATCTTAATCAATTTTCTTTTTTTTTTTAATAACATAGACGGTTAACATTGGTAAAAAAATTACTGGAATTCCTTTTTGAATAATTATTTTTTTTCCATACAAAATGTTTAAGCGACGTGGTTCTTACAGTTTGAATGACGTCACACCCACACCCCGCCTCTTACCGCTCGGATTTCGCTCGTTTTGGCGGGCTTAATAAAATTCAAACTTTGAGAATTAATTTAACTATGAAAACAAACTTTAAAAAAAAATACTCGTATTTAAGTTTGAATGCGAACATTGATAAAAAAAAATAAAAAAAATGGACTAAACTTCCTTATTCTCACACGATCTTACATGGTTTTACTAGACAAACGCCTTAGAGATCTCATTTCTACCGCATTCATTCCACTAACAACTCTCATTGAAAATAAGAAACAAACAAAGACACAGAAAATAAGAAGGTGAAGGCAACGGTCGCTACTGGGAATCAAACCCAGATCATATAGTCTTAAATGGACTGGTGTCTCTCAATCGAGATTAGGTTGTGACTGTTATTTTTAGTTTCTCGTGTCTAGTTCATATTTTCACTGAGAGTTGTTGATATTCTATTTAATCTTATGCAATGATTTATATTATAGAACACACACATAATATTTACCTAGATGGTAGCATGTAAATATCGACAGATGGCTCGCAAGCAGCCGATTGCCTAGCCCTGACATGAGCAAAGCAATACTCATGCGAATTGGCAAAAATTAAATTGTCTTCAAGGGGCAGAATTCCTCATAGCAACATTTTGCGGTTTTGGAATAAAACATGGAGAACAGTAAAATAAGGAATTATTCTAGTAGGATGCAGCAAAATGCAATGGAGATGTGGTCTACTATTGCATTTAAACTTAACATAGTCTTACATAAACTTTTTCATACATTATATCTTAAAACTGACACCTCGGGCAGTACTCATAACAATATTGTGTATTTTAGATATAAATATGTATGTTACTTGTAAGTATCTAGGTTTAAGCCACAGTTATAAGTCATATAATAGCAATACTGTCATATTATTTTATAGCGGTATTGCTATAATATGACTTACATGGCAACCGGATAAATCATCAAAATGATACTTCATCACATCTTTAAAAAGTCATATAAAGTCATGGAAAGTGATGAAACAAAAACTTTATTAACTGGGTTAAGTAGTTTAGGTTAAGTTAGGTTAGGTTAGGTTAGGTTAGGTTTAAATTATTATTTTTTCATCGTTTCTAATGATTTTATATCACTTTTTAAAAGTGTGTCGAATTGTCACTGTGTTGAGTTATCATGGAACCGACTTACATATCTCTAAATAGTATAAAATAAAATAAATAAATAAATAGTCTGTTTGTCTGCTTAGTTCTTCTAAACTAAGCAACGGATTTTGATAGGGTTTTCAGTATAATTTAGAGTTTTTTCCGAAAGGTTTATATATATAATACATGCTTATTATACATACATAGTAGAGAAAAGTCTATGTTTTGTAATCAAGTCGTAAAAAAAATATTTTCGGGACATTGCAAACGCTGGCTAAACCTTATGAGATACATCAAAATAATGTACTACGGAAATTTATATCTTAAAAAGGTATCAAAACTTTATCCTAAACCATATGTCCCCGCGCAACGCTGGGTAATACCAGCTAGTCAGTCATAAATATGAGTAGTTTCAAGTCACTAGTTATTAATCTTAGTTGCAATTTACTAGTTATTAATCTTAGTAGTAAGCCACTAGTAATAAATCTTAACTGTAATAAGTTATAGGTAGGTATACAGAGATACTTGCAAGTCACGTGACTGTGATGCAACCACAAGTCGCCTACTGATATGCTACTCTTTGAAGCTGGTTTCCGTACACGACGCTACCCGAATAATTATTATTTATTTGATATTTTTTTCATGTGCAGCGGTGGAATTAACAAGATGTTAAGTGACTCGATCGAAGAAGATAATATTGTTTTTTTTTTATCTTTATTATAAGCGTAAAAAAACGATGTAAATTAAAATTTTGTACATGGAAATACATATTAATTGAAGGGCATTCGTTCCCGCCAAGGAACTACATGAGAATGATGACGCCTTCTCAGCTAAATTCTTTTTTACGTATTCCGGTAAATTATAGTTTAACTAGCTAATGTGTACCCGGTGTTACTGGGGGTTATCCTTAGGAGGTAGACATATATCATCGCTTGTTTTTCTGTAGGCCTTTTTAAGATGTACAATTCCGTAGTACACTATTTTGATGTATCTCATAAGGTTTAGCCAGCGTTAGCAATGTAAAAACACCCGAAAAAATGTTTCAACTTGATTAAAAAAAATCGATTTTTCTATACTTTCATTAAATATAATTTGCATGTATTTTATATTTAAACCTTCCTGAAGAAATTCTCTAAATGATCCGTTACGTGATTTAGAAAAACTAAGCACACAAACAGACAGACGCGGATAGCGACTTTATTTTATACTATTTACAAATAAACATAAATACTATTCCACCTCCGCTTCAAATCGTGCTTGGAGAAAATTTCGACGCGTCGCGTTGTGTACGAGCAGTATCAAACTAGTATGTCGGATACTCACGGGCGGAAACTCGAGTCGCTTGTACCTCCGTGTGCGAATGGCCTTAGTGATAAAGTAGGTATATAAATTATGAGGTATATAAATTATGATGCCCAGCAATCTTGATATGATTTTCTCACAAAAAAGGCGCTATAATGATCCAATTTATAACAAGTTTCACTCTTTACGTTTTTAAGTTCCAAAAAAATATATGTTATTTTTGAAGAAAATATCTATACATTCGTTATGCCGAAACGTTAATTATATGAAATTCTCTCGATAGAAAAAATCGCTAAGTAAGCTCTGAAAATTATTAAAAACACGTTGTGTTCTGTTATTTAATATGTTATAGGCATGAAAAAATTAACAGTGTATTTTTAAATGCAACTAAATCATTTGTCCTGAAATTTTTGCTCTGTTTGAGAGTCGTGTTTTTATTATCGTTTTTAATATGAGCGCACTCCCTCTAACATTCGTATATATATATATCCCTTTCAATTCATCTTTTAACGCTTACTACGGGGCCTTAAAAAACATTTCAGATGCGTAAACACGGGTTATTTTGACCCAAAATATTCTCCATTCGCTCATAAATTTTCTTAATAAACATTTAATATGTGTATCTTAAAGAAAGACCCCCTGATTACGGTTACAATAATGATACAATACAGAAATATCTAAGTATTTATAATTTGTTGTTCCATTGGCGGAAATAACATTAATAGCCTTTGAAGATCAAACAAATTAACGAATCAAAAACAGACAATATTTCTGTACAAGTCAATAGTATTTTATAAACTCATGCTCTAAAATAGCTTCCATCAAGCCGAAAATAAAGTAGCTTTGTAAATTGAGCAAGCCCAGTCGATTATGAGCAAAATTAAAAACCTTGTTAGAAAATTAACGGTTATTTTATGTCTTTTTATAGATATTTATTCCAATTTTCGCTATATAATAGATTGTATTCGAACATTTAAACTCAATTCATAAGTAGCTACTTATACATTTACCAGTTACCTGATTTTCTTGAAAATTAAAATTGTAGGTAGGTACCTATTTAATTAACGATTGAGTTCTTAAATTAAATTTGTTTGAAAATTAACTAAGCAGTTCTAAAATTATACATTTATTTAGAAACTTAACTATTTAGACAGTAAATTAACTATTTATTTTTTAAATAATACTATTTCGTTCGATAATTTATCACTTGTTTGAAAAAGAACTACATAATTATCGTCATTAAATATTTTGTTAGAAAATTAACTAGAATGGTTTAAAAATTATGAAATATTTTTAACCAATAATTTAAATTAAATCAACTAAACTAATTCGTAGGTTTATATTTTATGGGAAAAATTGACTTAGGTCATACCTAAGTGAATTTTTTTGTTTGTCTTGAGGTTATTGTTATAAAATTAACGATTTCATAGAAAACAAAATTAATTCTTGATGAAAAATAAAATCGATTAATGACACGAAGCTGATTTCTTACGTCATATTATTATACATATAGATATTAAGTTATTTTTATTATGACTGTTATGCTAAGATAATGCAAACGATAATGGAAGAATACAAACAGGATGAACAAATATACCAAGAAAGGAATGTTTGATTTTATGTGAATATTAATAAGTGAAGAACACGCCAATTTATCGTAAAATATCATAACGACATTAAAAAAGTAATTTTTTAACCAAATAATTTAAAGATAGTTAATTTTGCAAATAATACACGGAGAAAACTGAATATTTCTAAATTATTAAGAATCTCTTCAAGTTATTCGTATTCCGGTTAAAAACGGGTTTGCAGGCCCTTAACGAATGAATTGGTATGTTTACTGTTAAACTTTTAAAAATCATAATATTTTCACATTTCGTCATTATATATTATCAAGGCAAATGCAGGTGCATGAACACGTGTTTCGATATATTAGGTATGGACTAAAATATTATCAGGAAACGGCCTGCAATCCCGTTTTTAACTGGATCAAGAATAATTTGAAGATATTTTTTAATAAATCGGCAATATATTTTTTTCCGTGTATGATTGGTTACATAACGATAGTCGCCTATCTAATGTACATAATTTATAATGTATTAGTAACATGATTAAAAACGGGATTGCAGGCCTTTAGTTTCCTAATAATAATCGTGTTAATAAGTGTTTTCGCGATGTCGAAACAGCAAGTGTTCATAAAAATTATAATATTTTGGCATTTCGTCATTGCATGTTATCAAGGCAATTAATTGCTAGTGCATGAACACGTGTTCCGATATATTGGGAATTTACTAAAAGTTTAACATGAAGCGGCCAGCAATACTTGCAATATATGCTTATATATAGAAGCCAGAGTAAAGTTGGCCTCTCAGAAGCTGGGCGTACTGTACAGGGCGCGCAGATACTTTAATAGTACACAACTGCTGACCCTGTACAAATCGCAAGTGCGCCCTACTGTCGAATTTGGCAGCCATCTCTGGTCCGGAGCCCCTAAATACCTGAAAAAAACCCTTGACTCTGTGCAAAAACGGGCGGTCCGTTTGATAGATTCCCCAATCTTAACAGACGGACTGCAATCTTTAGAGCACAGGCGTCAGGTAGGTATGCTGTCCTTATTCTATCGGCATTACAATGGAAGATGCTCTGAGGAACTAGCGTCATTGATCCCTTCGGCACCGGTGCGTAGTCGGGATACACGCCAAACGCGCGCCCAACATTTGTACACGGTTGACATTTGTCACATGAGAACGGGTCGCTTCTACGATTCGTTCTTATGTTCAACAGCTCGGCTGTGGAACTACAACATGGGACTCTTCAAGACCCATGTTCACTCCTTCCTCTCCACAAAAAGACCCTCCACACAGCATCCCCAAAGATGACCTGAGGGAAATTATTTTCTTCAGGGACTCCTGTGTGGCGTTAATAATAAAAAAATAAAAAATACTATTGTATTTAATAAATCAGCAAATACCAACTAATTTTTCTCTGTGTGTGAGAAATTGGAACGACTGGTTCTTCGAACCCTCATTACATTGTTTGGCTTTGTCACAAATTTGAAATTTATTTTGAACAGTGACCGTTTACCGCTGATCTTCGGGCCGTCTGTTCAGTTAATTTTGATGACATTTAAGTAGGCGACACATTACGCTACACGCAACATGGCTTGGTCTATTTGACCATATCGCTCGCCATATGCCGAAATAGGCAAAGATACGAAAATATAGCGCGCTTATACGTTACCCCCGAGACAGGGGATCTAGGAGGTATTGGTTTATAGCAGAGGTTCCCAAACTTTTTTGCCTCGTAGACCACTTGCCAAGACCTTTGTCAGTGCTTATTCCGGTCAGTTCTTCTTGTCACATGACATACGATTCTTCAACGCTGCATTTCCATAGTCAAAATGTCCTCAAACTTAGTTTTGAAGTCTGTGTGAAGTGCATTTAAATGTTGAACGTCATTATTACCCTGGACGTTTTTTCAAAAACAAGTTGGGGAACTAGGAAAATTCGCGGCTTCCAATATGCAATGTTTTGCTTGAATATATTAATTCTGACGAGAAAAGGAACGTAGACTCTATTTATATACCTCAATTAACAACTTTACGAAATATACCTAAAAATACAAATATCAAATAAGTAATTTCTCAGTCTATTATATTTGTGTTAGGTCTATTGTGTCATTTACGGAACTCTTAAATGTCGACTTGAGGTAAATGGGAATCCGCTCGTATGTACCCCCATTTGAATCTCGTGGACCCCCAAATTTTTTTCTAGCTGACATAGACCCCCAGCATGCTGATATCGACCCCTGGGGGTCCATATAGACCACTTTGGGAACTTCTGGTTTATAGCGTGAAATGTCAGGCTTTATGCTTGACGGCGTAATCAACAGCTAATCAACCATCCCAACAAACATTTTTACAAAACTTGTAATGCAATAAAAAAAATTAGGAAACTGTTAATTTTAGCTAAGAAATACACGAGGATACCGGTATATCAATAAAAAGTTAATTTACATCATATATATTTGACTATAACCAATTTATTAAGAATCTCTTCAAAATATCGGTAATTCCGGTTAAAAATGAGACAGCAGGCCTTACGAATGAATTAACAGGTTTCCTGATAAACTTATAGTAAATTACGAATATTTTGTCACGATTTCGTAACACGTGCTCATGAAAATCCGTATATTTTTGCATTACAACAAGAATTTCTTTGTATCCTCATGAAATATTGTCAAAGCAAATCGACAAAACATTATTAAATTGTTGTTTTATTAGGCCTGTAAATTTATCGTCAGGGCAAATTCGATTACTTTCCGTGCATCAACAGTTATTTTTTACAAACATTTTTTTTATAAATTTGCAATAGGTAGCTAGGAACCTAATAGTGTTTTGTTTTTCTTGTATAAAATGAAGTTATTATATATTTATTTTGTAAGAAACAAACAGCTTTTAAATATACAATGATAGATATAAATATACAAATTAACTGAAGTCAAGCCACAGAAGTTTCTTATGTTAAAATTCCTTAGAAATTAAGTTTTAATATCTTAAAATTAATTTGGTGTTAAAGGAAGGGGAGAGGAAGAGGAAAATAGGAAGAGGATAGGAGATGCTCCCGATACATTTCATACTCTTATATTAATAATCGATCGTACGCATTACTTCATATCGATATTTCTTTAGGTTATCACCAAAAATGTCAACATATATTTTCTCTGTGTCAACTACGAGGAATAACTTGGCTTTCAATATATTTTTATGATAGTGTAACGTAATAATAAAAAATTATATTTTGTTATTATCCGATGTTATAATGATATCTCTAAATAGTATTAAATAAAGTCGCTATCTGTTTCTGTCTGCTTGTGCGCTTAGTTCTTCTATCCTACGCAACGGATTTTGATAAGGTTTTCACTATAATTTAGAGAATTTCTCCCGGAAAGTTTACAAATATGACACATGCATATTATATTTATAGAAAATAAAGAAAAGTCAATGTTTTATAATCAAGTCGTAAAAATATATATTCGGTCATTACATTGATAACGCTGGCTAAACCTTATGAGATACATCAAAATAATGTACTACGGAATTGTATACCTTAAAAAGGTCTACAACAAAGTCTACAATGGTGTGTGTCTATCTCCTGAGGATAACCCCCTAGCATCGCCGGGTACATATAGATTATAAATTATTACAATACATATCAAAATAGTTTTTATTTCTTTTCCAACTATGAAATAGTTTTATGTAAAACTACGATTATAAAAAACAGTGTTTTTTTACCATTTTTCATGTTATAAAATATATTCTGTCGGCATGCAAATTGTAAATATATTTACCTCAATTTTCTTTATATGCTTTTTACGGTCAGGAGAAAAACAATGTATGATTTAATATATTTCTAAACATTCAAACTATAAGACACGTATTTATGTAACTGTAAAGCGCACTAAAAAATCACTTTGTATCAGTTAGTAATAATAATAACATAGCATTTATATAGCGCAGTTTTGTGTCATTTCACTCCAAGTGCACTCAGTAATGAGAAAACAATGCATGGCTATTTCGTTAAAATTAAAATCGATTGTTCTGTTGGCGGCCATTGTTATTGATCTAAGGGGTTTTTCAAAAATATGCACCTTAGAAACTATTTTAGGTTCTTAGTTTGGGTTTAATTTAAAAAAAACTAGCCTAAAACTATTTAGTATTACGTCAAATTATCCGTTTTTTAACGAAATAGCTATTAAAATGCATTATTTTCGATTTTCTGTTAATACAATGGTTGTTTCTCACGGTTATCTAACTGACACAAAGTGTTTTTAAAAATAAAACCTGATTATTGACCGTGTACCTCTTTTCTGTATATTTACACAAAGGATAATATTTCTAACTCACCAAGTATCTGGAAAAATGAATCATCTATCCTCATTGTGCTGGATAGGAGGTAATCCGTCCCCTCCACCTCCCCTGGCACCATCATGTCACTTCTCATCTCTTCCCCTTGCACTTCTCCAAATTCCACTTTAACCAAGATACCTTCCCTCCAAAACAATCGAAAATACCAATACTTTTATTTCACGAAAGCACTTTAAATAGCATTGAAAAGTCAGAATTAATTTCAAATTAAACGATCTATTTCAAATTTTGTTCCGAAGTCATAGACAATTTTATAAAAATCACGAATCAACACTCCATAAACAAAAATTCATTACCAACGTTCCCGCGCACTTTTAAAATAAACAATGTACTGTCAAATTTTAGAGTAAAATATATCTAATTAGCCGACTTCCAGCTTGTTTTTACAATGTCAACAATGTTTTATTTCGAGATATTATTATCAAAAATTATCTTTATGTTTCGTTTATCTCCAGATGTGTTGATAAACGCATCAAATAATGCGAACTTATTTTGATATAAAACAAGACGGTTTAAGCTCTGATAAACGTTTAAAGATACAACAACTCTATTATGTTAACAGACAAGTACCAAGTACCTACACAGATTTTAAATGTAATAATAATTTAATCACCAATATAAATGTTTTGTTGCTTAAAGAATCACTAGTATTAATAGAATAGTTTTTATTCACTTTCATAAGATTATTATTTTATAAATACAAGTCAAAAATGTCACAGTTTTTATTCAAGTCAACACACCATTCTTGTACAGATTCAATAACACTGAAATAATTTAGAATATTTTTGAAAAATCGTTCGGCAATCGCGAATACCATTTGAGAGCGCGCAACGAAAAGAACTAGAAAAAGAACCTCGCGTAGGTTAGTAGCTATTTATTATTTTTAGGTTGGACAGACTGCCGGCGTTCGCCGTTGACTCCGGACGTGTCGGCTGCGTAGTCGAGTGTCAACTGAACTGACCGTAGCCGAGGAAAACGCTGGCGGCCATTGCTAACAGCTGACGGGGCGGTTTGCAAACTGCGGCGCGGGCGGGTACTTACCTTTACCGCAGATAGTTCCCTTGTGGCCTCTCACTCTATCTTGTATAAGACGCGGACAACGGAAAGGGTTCTTAGCGGCAGGAACAAACCACATGGTAGCTTTATTAAATAGATCCCTGTTTCTCTTAGAAGATGCATGCAACAATAAAGCGATGTTGCTGCAACTGGATAATACCACAAGGCGGGGTACCGTATTATAGAAGAAATCTGACCAAACATCTTTTTCCGTGAAAATCGTGGTTTATAAGGCAGAGAGAGGTTACAACAGGCCACGTTTAAATGAGTACCTAGGTAACTATTATAATAAATATTATGTGGGTACATAAATATCTTGAAATTTGTCATAAACGTTTTTATGTTAAGAATTCACCGATGATCTTGTGTAGGTAACTATTATTGATAGAAATTAAAAAAAAACAATCAGGTGTACATTAATTTGTTCTCATTTTTAATCATATATTTATTTTAGGTAGGTACCTAATAATTTGAATGACAAATATTATTTAATATATTTTTTAATCAATTAAAAAATGTTAATACCGCGAAAAAGGTGGAGGAGATGGAGAGGAGGAATGTGGAATGGAATGTATCTGGCTACTCAGATCTGGTCACCAAACATAGCTAAAGCCATTTCAAGCACCGTTCCAATTCTGAATGGTGGTTTTACACCAGGACGACATTGCACGGAGAAAACTTACTGATAAGAAATATTGTTAATTTATTAAAAATCTGGTCAAATCAAAAACGGGACTGGAGGCCTATAACGAATAAATTGACAAATTTCATCAGTAAAGCACGAATATGTAATAAGGAAGTCGGAAAACTTAAAAATAATATTATTTTTGCGTCTCATCCATTATAAATATAAATTCGGAGAAGGCCAGCTGCGTGAAGACGTGTTCAGATATATTCTGAATGACTATTTTTTTAGTAGGAAATGGTCGTGCATTTTTAACAGTATTTTGATTAAAAAAAGCCGTACTCATTTTTTACGAACGTGAATAAAGTTTACTTGCGCACGCCGGGATTTGAACCCGCGACCTTTGGCTTGCTAGTCGAGAGCCTTACCCCTCGACAACGAAGGCCCTAAATCTGGAATATCCAGTCAGAAAACGATGTGCATATTTTTCTTACGACAGCGCTCACCATTCGAAATTACTCGTAAATCTCTAACTAACAATAATTAGTATAAAATAAAGTCGCTATCCGCGTCTGTCAGTTTGTGCGTTTAGTTCTTCTAAGATACGCAACGGATTTGATAGGGTTTCGGGTTTAATAATAGGCAATAAATTTAATTTATTGCTGTCACAAATAAAAAGAGATACCAATTTAATGCATTCCAAAATGACGATTTTTATATTACCTTATATTGTTTTTTTGGGAAAATCATAACAAATTTGATAAAATTTTATACGAAAATCCTCCATCCAATCCTCCAAAAAGAGAGTACATATTATTATCTATCGAATTTGTAATTACAATAAATTAATCGATTTGAATTAGCGCGTGTCACTGTGATAACAGTTTAAAAAAAAATACTTCTAACTAAACAACATAATATGTAGGTACCTACCTACCTATTGTCACCAGCACAAAATACTTAAAATAATCACTTCCTAAAAACGTAAATAACATATTGCAAATTATGTTCTTTTAAATTCAAAACATTATTTTCTCTTTATGTAAAGAATGTCATATGTGATCATCATATGATCGAGAGGATCTGTGATTATATTTTATTTTACGTCAACTGCGTGCTGTGTTGAGAGTCTTTTTGAAGAAAAGAAAGAGTAACCAGAAGTATTGAAGACACTGATGCATGCAACTTAGCATTCCACACCCGAGCGACCCGTTCGACAAATGATTGAGAAGAAGATATTGAATGTTAATAGTGATTTGGCAGAAGAACGGAGTGTTAAGTAAATAAATGACGTATAAGTTGATAGAAAAAGGAAACGGAGACGTCTTAGGAGAACATAGTATGATCAAGAGGTATAATTATAAAGAAGGTCAATTCAACCGGTGAAATCCGTGGTTGAAGCAATGAGTATATGCCTAAACACGTATGTGTGGCCCTCCGTCATCTTTGCAAACATTGCGAGACAAAGTCATGATAATACAATAATTGAGTCATAAAGCGAGGGTAGTCCATTGGACATAGGTTTATAGAAATATTGACGTATCGTTGGTTCTTATAACGTTATCATTAATAATGCTAAAATGCATCAAAATCGTTTCTGTTTACCTGAGCAAAAGAAACGTGAGTCATGCAATAAATCAGAGCACAAATTTAATTAAAATACGTCAAATTTAAACTGGAGCGTGTGATGAATTATGACAGATACTCTTACATGAGTAATCGATCAAAGGCATATATTTTTGTTGGTTTATCGGAAGCTAAGTCAAGTCACGAGTTTTTGAAGGATGTAAAAGAAATAAATAAAAAATTATGTCACATTTCTTGTAGATTACAGATAGATACTAGGATCGATCATTTGAACCAAAAAAACCGATGTAATCACATTTAGTTCAATAATAAATTGTTGTGTTTCAGATAAATATTTCAATAAACAACATCATTGAGGACAATATAAGCGACTTTCCAACGAAAATTTCAAACAGAATTGAACCCAGGACCTTAGCCTTGAGTTATATTTAACTGTTTTTTTTTTTTTTTTTTTTTTTTTTTTCTTTATTCATGAAATATTAATGTGTACAGTTTTTACATGCTTTTCGACTACCACACTAGACACACGCCCGTATTATGGTAGTCGAAATTTATATACATAGGTTTATATAATTATATAAATGTAATATTTGATAACTTGTTAATCTAAGTATTTTTTTTTTACATGCAATGTATGTGTATAATAGGTGACACTTTTACTGGTTCCCAGTTCAGTAGATTGCTCAAGTGTACATCAACCGTATTTTAAACTGTTGATATTAATGAGATAAAATGAACACAATCAGCAAATAAATAGGTTACTTTACTTGTTAAAATAATGAAAATAAAGTAGAAATTATGAAAATGAACTTGTTGAAATAATGAAAATAAAGATTAATTAATTAATTATTAAACTTTTTTCTTTACAGAATTGAATGAAAAAACAAAAATGACTAATAAAGAAAATGAGCTTAATTTAATGATGGCAGGCATTCCTTGAAAAAGTTCCTTCCCTTTATAAATAACCAATTTTGAACACTTATGACATACAAATTGTGAGTTTTTGATTTTCTGATATCAATACTCAGCGAGTTGAATATTTTGGGAGCAATATAAGAAAACTGCCGCTGGGCGAAAGCTGTTTTCGTTTGGGGAATTTTACAATTTAGGTGTGACGAGTAACGGGTGTTAATTTTTTGTTGTGTTTTATTCACCAAGTCATTTTTCCGTATGTATATGAGAATGGTCTTAACATATAATTGTCGAATATCTAATATTCTGAGTTTTCTAAAAAGTGGTTCTGATGGGTTTGTTGGCTTACATTTGAATATTATCCTTAGTAACAGTTTTTGAATTAAAACCATGGGATGAAGAATCGTTTTTGCACAACCTCCCCATCCCACTATACCATATGTAGTAATTGATTGAAAAAGTGCAAAGTATACACATCTTAGTGTTTGTAGGTTAAGGATAGATCTGAGAGAGTAGAAAATGTAGCATAATTTGCGAAGCCTTTTTGTTGTAGAATTTATATGGGCCTCCCATCGCAGTTGATTGTCTATAATGACCCCCAAGTACTTAATTTCGTTTGATATTATAAGGTTATCGCATGAACAATTTTTGTGAGGTGATGTAGCCATGTTGAATTTCTGTGAACATGAATGTATGGTAAGTTTATGATAGTTTTGAGGGAGATTAGGTTTGCGTATGGAAAAAAGTAAGTATTTAGTTTTCTCAATATTTAGAGTGAGGAGGTTGGAATCTAACCAGTGTTTTATTTCATTTATACCATGATTTGCTTTTTCAAATGTTGAATTCAAATTTTCATCTGCAAATATTATAACCGTATCATCGGCAAAAGATATTATAGTGCCACCAGTATCCAAATTGCATAACGAGTTAATGTATATTAGAAACAGAAGTGGGCCCAACACACTGCCTTGGGGCACGCCATATGTGATTGGCAAACTTGTACTTCTATACTCTTTAGCGGAGTTAATAATAGTTGACTGGGACCTATTTGTTAGATAGCTCTCAAACCATTTAAGAGGAACACCTTTTATTCCTATCTGTGAGAGTTTTTTCAAAAGTATGTGGTGAGATACAGTGTCAAAGGCTTTAGCCAGATCCAAGAATACAGCGAGGGGCTTGCGACTTTTATCGAGGTTATCAGAAATTAATTTAGTAAAAGCTGCAATTGCATCTGATGCACTAAGACCTTTGCGGAAGCCGTATTGGTTTTTTGACAGGATTTTATTTTCTTCGAGAAACTTGTAGAGCCTTTGTTTTACTGTTTTTTCGATTATTTTAGAGATTGGACTCAGTAGAGATATTGGTCTATAGTTATTGACGATTGATCTGTCCCCTGATTTAAAGATAGGAATAATTGTTGAATGTTTTAGAGTGTTTGGGAAAAGGCCAGTTCGAAAACTTAGATTTGTGATGTATACAAGGGGCTTAGCAATGATTGGTTTAAGGTGTTTAATTAGTTTAGTGGATATATTGTCAACTCCCGTGGAGTGTGTATTTTTGAGTGAATTGATGATTTCAGTGATTTCTTGTTCTGTTGTTAGTGTGAGATTGAAAGGGTCATAGCTCAGATTATCGAGAAAGATAGTATTTGCAAGATTATTTTCAGACTTGCTATTTCTTTTTAAAATATTATTTGCTAGATCCGATCCGATTGTAGAGAAGAATTGGTTGAAGTGATTTGCGATTGTTTCTGAATTTTCGGTTGCATTTAGTGTTTTATTTGTGATGGTTATTTTATTTATGGGTGTGGTAATTTTGTCGGTGTAGCATATTTCTTTGACAATGTTCCAGATTTTTTTATTATCATTCGCAGCTTCCTCTATCTGTTTCCTATAATAATCTTCTCTGGCCGTACAGGTTATTTTTTTACAGGCATTTCTGTATCTTTTATAAAATAAGAGAGATTCGTAATCAGTGGGGTTATTTTTACAATATTTATGAAGTTTATCACGTTTGCGGATACAGTGTAAAATACCAGTAGTTATCCAAGGTTTTAGTTTAATTGTACGACTACTTTGATTGTTGTGTGTGTGGGATGTGGCATTTTTCAGATGCTTATGTAGGATGTTGATGAGAGATTCACACGCTAAGTTTGGATCGCTAATTTTGTAGAAATTTGACCAGTTTTCATTGGAAACCAGTTTGAAGAGAGTGTCATAAGAAATTTTCTTTAGTTGTATAGTGGATGCTGGTAATTTTTGAATTTTATGAGAAATGGAGGTGATAGTAGCGTAGTGATCTGTCACAGTGCACTGATATATGAGAGATTTGATATTTAGCTTACATTTGACAAAGACGTGGTCTATGCAACTGGCGGATAACTCTGAGACACGAGTAGGGGCTGTAATAGCTGGGATAAATCCTTGAAGAGTTAATAAATTTATGTAGTCGTTTGCTTGGGGATGCATTGTATTTATAATATTAATATTTAGATCACCAATAATTAGAACATTTTCATGATCTCTAATACATGCCAGAAACTGATTAAGCGAGTTTAAAAATGGTGTTATATTGGAAGTGCTCGGTGATCGGTATATAGTTAGAACAGTAACGCTATTTTCTATTTCAAGTTTAAGACAATTTGAGTGAGTTATTGTGATTTCCTTTATAGAGTATTGTATATGATTTTTTATGTATATAATAACGCCATCATTTTGTAATTGGTTATTCTGAGTACTGTATTGATTATAGTTTTTTATGTTTTTAGGAATATAGTTATCTCTGATCCAGCATTCGCTCAGAATAATCAAGTCAAAGTCTGAGTCAAGTTCTGTAAGTAGTATCATTAGTTCATTGAAATTTTTGTTCATGCTTCTGATATTCATGGAAAATATTTTTAGGTTGGATTTATTTAGGGTTTTTTGAACTTCTACAGAACTACTTGTTTCGATACATGGAATCTGCGACAAATTGTCTAAAATATTATTTATATTATCTTCCATTTTTTAAATTGGTGTAGGGTGTTGGTAGCTAAACTTTGGATGAGGACTAGAAGCTGAACAAAACTTGGCGAGCAATTTAGAAAACAAGTTGTATGTAGAGTTTTTACTGTTGGCAATGTTAGAAAATAATGTTGATGTTTCAAAGCAATAGAAATAGGAATAGTATCTTTTACCGGATTCTTGATTCTGACACCAGTACAATATATGTGATACCTCAAAACAAGTACAATAAAAAAATAATAATACGATACAATAAAACTTTTACACATGATAGTTTTAGAACTATAATTGTGATGAATTTGGTGAGAGTAGTGCCAGTGTCTCCGCATTAGAAACACGAATTGCAGGTGTTCCGATATCTCTACGTACGTAGATCTGCCCTGATTTGATCCACGAATACTTAAAAAAAATTTCCTTTGTAGCTTTGCGGGCCAGGTACCACAAGTGGTTAGCACGAAATGTCAGGTGTTCCGCAACGTAGACTGGTGAGCTTGGTCCGGCAATCCCTAAGTTCAGAGTGTTGAGCTTCTCCTCGGGACTGGATGCTTGTTTGTGGAAGGCTTTTATATCCGATAGTAATTGTTCTCGATCGCGATTCGAGGTCAGTTTAAAAACAATAGGTCCATTTTTGTGTCCTGTAGGACGCTTCAATGTTTGAAGTATTTACTTTTGATTGAATGGTTTGGCATATATTGTGGAATATATTTTTCAAACTTTCTCCCTTTATTTCGGGTATTCCCCTCACCTCTATATTTTTGGCTCTTGCCGACCTTTCGACATTTTCAAGCTGGCCTTCTAGTAGGTCAATTCGGGATTCTAAAGAGGAATTTTGTTTTGTTAACACCATATTTTTATCTTCTAACTCCCGCACGCGGAGGAGAATATCTTCATACTGTTTGCTCATGAAGGTTATTGTATCCAGTATTTTATTATTTTGTAAGATGATTGCATTTTGACTTTTCAGGATTTCGCTGTTCTCCGATCCAATGGGTTTATCACAACTGATATCGTAAACCGGTGACTGCGCCTGGGAAGAAGTGCCAACCGCTACGGTTGCGCACTTCTTGCATTTAATTTGAGTGCGCCGTTCCATTGTCAGTCGTCGATAAGCGGTTTCTGTGATTCCACCGCAGAGAAGATGGTATGCTCCTTTACATACTAGGCATACAAATGTAGTTCCCGTCGATTCGGGACATGCTAAGCAGTTAGGCATAGTTAGAAGATTTTTAATATTTTTAATTTATTCAATTTTCGATGGATTCTCTGGGCCTTGAACGCGCCCCGCAACTTAACAGTCGTGCGTTAGAGATTAAATAAAATAAAAATAAAATATAAAAATTTTAGTTGGTTTGGTTGGGGCTCGAACGTACGCCGTTGATCTAACTTTCAGCGTGACCGATTTATCCACTGAACCACTTCCGAGTTATGAGTAGGCGAGATAATAGATCTTCATATATTGTAATTCAGCTTGAGAGATGACAGTGCTGTTTTTGCTAAATCTTTCACTTTCAATATTTGATAGTTTTACTTTTATATTAATAGAATTGGATTTAAAACTTTTTAAAAAAAGAAAAAACTGGGTGATTTAACACTGTTACACTTAGCAAAAAACAAAATTGAGCACTTTTGATGTAGTTTGAACGTAATCTTGAAAACAATTAATTTTGACAGTTCCGTATTATTTAAATTCGTACACTTTTAATGGAATGCAATGCAGAATTTAACTTATTAATCACGTAGATTGTGGATTTTTAAAGTCTTTATCGTTTGATCACTTAAATATATAGGTTTGATTACTTTTTACTGCAATTTTTATAAATTTAACAGAGCTCAGCAGTTGTTGACAATAGCGTGCACTAGTAGTTTTGAATTATTACTGTACCATATAACTAAGAACTACCAGCACCATCTTCATTTTCTGAAGGCATATTTTTATTGGCTGCTA
The DNA here is from genome assembly GCF_061612785.1 of Hesperophylax consimilis. Lineage (NCBI taxonomy): Eukaryota > Metazoa > Arthropoda > Insecta > Trichoptera > Limnephilidae > Hesperophylax > Hesperophylax consimilis. The sequence continues at coordinate 31,614,488 of NC_142848.1, forward strand.
TCTTAATGTATGATTGCAAGATTCTTCCCGAACTAAATGAAATATGGGTAAATATTTCCATTTTTATTTATGTGCCACATATACTGACTTCTAAGTCTATGATGAATAATTTATTTTAATTTTAGTATTACTTGATGTGTAAAACCTCAAATTGTAATATTTAATTACTTTATGTATAAAACCTCAAATTGTAATATTTAATAACTTAGTGTGTAAATCTCAAGTTGTAATATTTAATATCTTAATGTGTAAAACCTCAAATTGTAATATTTGATAACTTGATGTGTAAAACCTCAAGTCGTAATATTTAATAACTTAATGTGTAAAACCTCAAATTGTAATGATTAATAACTTAATGTGTAAAACCTCAAATTGTAATTTTTAATAACTTAATGTGTAAAACCTCACATTGTAATATTTAATAACTTAATGTATAAAACCTCAAGTTGTAATATTTAATCATCGAAGACAATATTAGCGACTCTCAAACGAAAATCTAAAACAGAAAAATCGGGAAAAGATAAGGTCGCATCTAGGAATTGAACCCAAGACCTCAGCCTTCTCGGGACTTTACTCTACCACTGAGCTAATCCATAAACAAATTGTGATTCAGATAATGCGAGTAAAAAGTTACTTCTTGGCGGTTAATATCATCTGCTATGAATCCAGAAACACGAAATGCATAAAAAACGTACATATAAATGTAATTGCAGAACTTTGCAAGAACATAATTTTTTTTATTTAATCTTTGTTTTGAATACTATTATCTCACTGAATTTGGACAGTTGGAACTCTTGTAAACTTATAAACATAAAACAAAAACGTCAGATTTTTGGTATTAATCTTTTCCAATTAGTTTCGAAATAAAATCTACAGTTTGAGATGCAGTGGACAATTGTCAAAACCCTCAATAACCAATAATTTATAAATAGTAATATATGAATAGTATTTTGTTATTTCTAAGCTAGGTTAATACGTAGCATGTATATACAATGCGTATTTACCACCACGGTACTTATCTATAGATAAATCGACATCAAACACTTTATACAAGTTCCCACTAAAGAACCACATTGTTCTCGAAAATTTGACTATTTGCAATGTAATAATAATATAAGTTCAATACATATCAATTATATATTTATCATATATCACCAGAAAGAATATCACAAATTTGAGGTACACGTAAGTATAAAAGGTCCAGGGGATAAATAAACCACTCACTAGATCGATATCTTCGGCTTTTTTGTATTAATCAAATTGTTTCTAAAAACCATAGATATGCCAATATATAGACAGTAAAATTCTCATTCGGAGCCTACTTATTATACTATCCACCAATGAAAAACTCTGAAAGTTTATTCCATCGACTTTCCGAGTTTTTCATTGGTGGATATAGTTAGGCAATCATATGATGTCATATTTCGGTCCAATTTTCGATCGGAGTTATACCCCCCCAGTCATGAGGGGTACTTTTACTATTTTGTGACAAACGTCAAAAGATAGTTGCGGAACTGCCTGTAAGTGATATTGAAAATGTCTATGGTCAATACAGAATCGCTCTGTTCATTGACGTGTTCTGATAGGCAGAAATCTTCGCTTTCCGAGTTCCAAAAGGTGAATGGGATCTCTCACGAGTATACTTGTCACAAATAATCAATTTATAATTGATAATAGGGATAAAGTCGGAATGATTTCACTTGGGGGTCTTTCTTCAGTATGACAATAATTTCATTTAGGAAGTTTTCCGATTTAGTTCTGCCACTTTCTATCAGCCATACGGTAATTTGCTTTTGAAGAGGGTTTATTTTAACCTTACTGCATTGCTGTTTGAACCCATTATACACCTTAGGAGCCAGAAATACATGGAAACGATGTCCAAACGATGTATTCATTTTAGTTACTATCATCCTTTGTTCTGATCTTAGTCTTGTTGTGTAACTGTGATCTACAAGACTATGAAGCTTGGGATTGTTCGTGTAGTACATTATGAGCATGTATATACACATCTGTCTTAAATAAGGGTGTCAATGGATACAGCGCCCTTGAGGTGATTTTTCACAAAAACGGCGCTCTACAAATTATCCAACTATTATTATTATTATATAAGGTTTTTTTATCCATCACTCTTATTACAGCTTTTTGTGCCTTGGCTAACGGATCTAGTATAGTTTAGGCGTACACCGCCCCAAATGCTTTTCAATTATGGAGTCCTTATTTTGCAAAGGATATCGATCTAATAGTGAGAGACAATTTATAAAAAAAATACAAAGATCTTTGAGAGACCGGCAGTTTAAAGAAAGAATCAAGTAACTAAGATTACCAATGTTAAAAGAAAGAAGATAAAGTGGATGATTTGAATGAGACTATTGCCCAGGGTATCTATCACGGTCAATCGATAAAAGATTAATCGATAGTGTCGATAAGTTGTCTTCGTTTCTAACCACAGTTCACATCGAATACTTGAAAAACTAATAAGCAATGGCTTCATATGGATAAAAATTGGATAAGAATCAAAGAGTATGGAAAATAATTTATTTATGTTTCAAATACCGAATTCGTTACGTTAACAATGTCGATATTATTCTGTATGTTGGAGTTAGAAAAATAAACGAAACCATTCGTAAGTGTTAAAAAAATATATAATGCTATCCTCACTGAGATCTCCCGTGCTGAGGATTTCCTTTACATATTAAAAAAAATATTAGGATGGATAATATAAAGTAATTATAAATGTATTAAATAGTGTTTTTTTCTGAAATAATTATAAATAATTTTTGTTCAGTTGAGAGGTTTCAGTTTCTGTCAGTGTATTTTCTATTTCTGATCTCCCTATGTTTTGTAACCAGCTTTCTATTTGAGATTTAAATGTTAAAATATTATTGTGAGTTTTGAATGAGAGTGGGATTTTATTGTAGAGTTTAGAACAAGAATACAGGAAGCTTTTTTGCCCAAATGTTGTATGTTGTAGTTGCTTGTTGGATATGTTTTTGACCTTAAGATCTCGTGTTTCTAATATTTGTGTTAGTTGTTATTCATGGACGTAAAGGAGTATTGTTTTAGAATAGAGTTTTTAGTGACATGATTTTTTTTTATTTTTATAGTGAATACCTCACAAGAGTCCCAACTGCTCCCGTCTGGAGCCAGTGAGACTATGGCATCCCCAATTGGGGGATGTTGTGAGGCTGAAGGTAAGTGGGGAAGGGAAAGAGGAAGGTGGGGAAGTACCTGGCTATTCAGATCTAGTCACTAAACACGGCTAAAGCCATTTGGAGCAACGTTTCAATTCTGAATGGTGGTCTTACACCAGGGCGATACAGGTAGTATCTTCCACTCTGGAACGTGCTGCAAATATACTATATATTATTTTAATTAATTAATTGTGAAATAACACAAATTAATCAAATAAAATTTATTTGCGCACGCCGGGTTCGAACCCGCGACCTTCGGAATGGCAGTCCAATGCGTTACCACTGGACTATGCCGGTCGTCAATGATGATAAGTTTGTTGAATATTTCGTCAGTGTTAGTTCTTACAGGGACTTTTAGAATCATTTTCATTATGGCTTTTTGGATTTGAATGAGTGATTTTAGGATATTGTCATAAGCAATTCTCCATCCGATAATACCGTATTCTAAGAGCGATTGGCAAAGAACTACGTAGATCTTCATTAAGGGCGGGTTGTATCGGAGAATTTGAACAATTCATTTATTTATTACATCTCACTATACATAAAACACTTTTTTTTCACATAAAAATCAACCTCACTAGGACTAAGCCTGTATCGAGGTTAACAATTTACATTTGAGTGAAGCAAACATAAGAGTATCACAAACATAAAGTAATTCTACATACAAACACAAAATATTTCAAAATTAAAGAAAAAATGAGTATTAGATGTGTTACCAGATGGGTAATTTGACAGTATATTGTAACAATATTTGAACCATAACTAATCATTAATCATTATTCAAAAGAAGAAGCAAAGTAGATAATAAAGACAGATAGGGTGACATTCAGTTTTTAGCAAATGAGACTTTTATAAAATCTTATTATTTAAGAAAGGACAAGGATGAAAAAATATTAAGACAATCGTCTGTCAATACATAAACCTTAATTAACTTTTTAAATTTAACTAAGGAATTGGTAAACTTAATATGATTTGGAAGAATATTTAACATAAGTGGTGCCTGATATAAATAATTTCTTTGACCAAAAGAAGTTTTAGTATGTACCGCCACAAAGTTCAAGAATTAAATTATTAAATTAAATTAAATTCATTATTTCAACGTTCATTTTCGGGTTCTGTGAAAGTTCTGTTATTATATCATTATAGGCTAGTTGCTTGAAGAACTTAAATAATAACACAACTTGAAAAAATCTTTCACAGAACTTGTAAATTAACTATGAAATTTGAAGAGTTGTTTAAATTCTCCGAAACAACCCGTCTTTTTTACTTAGGACATTCCTAATAACAATGCTTAATTGTTTTGAAAAAATAACTTAGTTTTAATTTTTTATTATTTAAATAAATAATATGCATAGTAACAGTAAGTAGGTATACATCCGAAAAGTTTAAATTTTCTTAAAAGGGTTTCCAAAAACCCACTGAACGTTCACTGCTTACAGATCGTATAAATCTCAAAATAAAATATTATACCTACTAATTACATGCACTGATAAATTTAACGGCGATTGAGTGATTAATAATTCCACTAATTTAATGACGATTGCGTTTTTTAATTTCATATTATTTGCATAGGCAATTTTTGCTACTGGTTGTGAATCGTATATACGTCATTGAGTATTACGTGAAATTGAAGACGATAATACGTCACGATGACGTTTTTGTTGTTTAAACGAACGTATATTAAATATTGATATCCGGGTAGATATCAATATTTGATTGTGTATTCTATAATGTATTCCAATTGGTATACATCAATTGAAAAAAACAATCGTTACACAATTTGGAAATAAAAACTTACGTAATTTTGTTTTAATTTTCGGGTTGATTATCAATAAGTAATACGACTACTTAGAATCAAAATGTGGCTTGAAATGTCTTTAGCCGTACTATTTTTTTAATGATAAACCAATAATAATAATAATAATAAGGATAACAAAAGATTTTTAAAATATTTATGTTGAGGGATCAGTAGGATTTATAGGCCCTGTTAGAAGTTCTACCGAGCCGAACCCTCTGATATGAAAATATCTGGAGTCGGTGAATTATTTTCCCATTTGATCTCTGGTGAGTTGACGTGTTGTTCTTGTATTGTTTTGTATTTATTTTTCTTATATAATGCACTTACATAATGTTGATTGACTAGATGATCATTTGTGGAAAAGTGAGTGGAAGGGTTAAGTTTTTCCTATGGGGAAGAATTAACCCGGACAATAAAATCGGAAATTATGAAAAAAAAAAAAAATTGGATGACTTGTATAGCGCCGTTTTTGTGCAAAATCACCTCAAGGGTGCTGTACAAACTTATAATACATTTCCACAGTTATCTTTGTTATTACTTAACTATTTATGGAGAAAACACACAGTACAATACTTACGTGATAGGTCACTTGAGATTAACACTTAATTAACATTATCTAATTGTTTATTGGCGAAATTTAGATACTGGATTTAGGACTTCATTGAAAAATTGAATATAACTGGACTTTCTCTTAGGAATGGTATATTTAATTTAAGGGTAAGACAAGGTTTTTATGCATAGCACAAAGGATAACACATTATTGTAAGCAATAAATAATTAGTCGCCTGAATTATCAATTCAAATTGAAAATATTTCGCGAGTAAAAATAAATTGGAAAAAAATATAATAAGCAGTAATTGTTGATTGAAGTACTAGTACATATTGAATTATTTGGCGTGTTGGAAATAAGCCGACGTAGCTCAATGGTTCAGAGCATCTGACCGGACATCACAAGGTGCGGGTTCAATTCCTGTCAGCGGCATTTATTTTTACTCGGGAGATATTTTCAATTTGTATTGATATTGCAGGCGATTAATTATCGCATATTATAATAATTTATTCACAGACATATGAATATTAATAGACTAGAAATTAAAGATGAGAGGTAAAATGAACCGCTGAAGAACGCGGAGGGTAAAGCTGACTGTGATTCGTCAATAAATCAATCTGACAGTATATAGGCATCTCGCATTATAATATCACCATTTAGTTCTTAAAAGTAAAATCTGCTTTTGAATGAATAGACATTTTTACATGGGAGCGCAAATTACTCGCCACGTTATGAACAAATTTGCGAAGTCCAAATTCGCCAAATTAAATTTCTTCTATTTTCAGAGTCGTAGTTAGTTTCAGAGTATTTAGTTAAGACACTTTTATAAATGTTTCATAATTTACTTTCGCGTGATAGTATATGTTTCTAAAACTGATAGTATATGTTTCTAAAACTGATCCATATAGCTTAAAATAAAGTAAAATAATGCTTACCTATGGAATGTAATACGATAATTGGGTTTATTCTCTTTTTCACATCTATTTTTACAAGTTTTCATAGCACAAGCCACCATTTTGCCGTGTTATTTCGTAAAATGAACCGATGATGCCTCGACCATAGTTCGTACAAGAATGATGACGTCACGTTTTCTAAATTCACGGGAGGCCATACGCGAGCCCAGCCGGCTCCAATGGAACCGGTATGGGGAGTGGGGAATAATACGCTTTTAATCACTTAGGGCAGGTCTACTAATATTCATATGTCTATGAATTTATTGTGTTTAGCGGTGTTTGGTGATCAGATCTGAAAAGCATGGGAGATATTTCCCCACTCTCTTCAGCCTCACAAAATTTCCCGGTTGTGGATGACATAGTCCCACTGGATCCAGACGAGAGAAGAGTTGCAGTTATAACACTAAAAAAGAATACTTTCTGCAACATGTCACAACGTAAACTTTTGGCTTATCAAACTATTGTCAATCCTAGCCAGTGGCCCACCAAGGCCCCCCAAAATAAAGTAAAAATATACATTTATTTATTTGTTAAAGCAAGCCATACACGCTACGGTCTACTGGAGAGGTTGCCTTTGAAGGTCTGCCTGGGCAGGTCAACCGTACGTCGGTAGCGTGTATGGGGACGTTCCGGTGTACCGGAGCGGTCTTCAGTTCATTCTCTTTGCGATGGCATCGATTTTAAGACGATGACGGGTTGGCGTTGATAAGCCTTGCGTTAATTTTGATGAAAAAAGATAAAAAAGTGATAAAGAAGCGAACAAAGTGGTGTAAGCATTGGCAATTGAAAAGGACAACGCATTGAATGAATTAAAAATTTAACCTGAAGATTTTAAAAACTATCTCAGAATGCACGAGAACACATACCTAAAATTACTTGCAATGGTTACACCAATGATAACAAAAAGATATAGTTATGAGAAATAATATATTATCAGTTACTTTAAGATTTGACGCGACCTGCGCAGGCGACCGGAGTACATGCACACACACGCAGGTACACCTTACGGTGTTGCCCGAAAGAATTGATTTTCGATTTTGCACCGGTCGCCTGCGCAGGTTAAAAAAACTGCACAGGTCTATTCCCACACACGCTCCGGTCTAACTGCCCATGCATACCTGCACAGATAGACCTCTCCGGTGGACCGTAGTGTGTATGGCCAGCTTAAGACATACACAGTACAATAGGATACAGTTAGATATATTCAGTTATTACATAGTTGTAGTACCTATTACGTATGTCCATAAAATATCATTACGTAATTTCGCCAGAGATTGTTATAAAAGGAAGGAAGTGTGTGGATAGATAATAATAAATGAATTGAAAACAAGAATTATAATAAGCTCACGAATTGTAATTGACTGTTAATACATACAAGTTTTGAAAAATGATTTGAATATATATTTTTTAAATATGTCATGCTAAGAAATTTAATAAGTTAGTTTTGTATGTTAGAAAGGAATCATGAAAGATGTCTAAATGTAATAATTTTTCGTAATTGGTGCATGTTGTGATTGCGTTACATTACATATATATCCAAGTAGTGTAGCATTAAATGCTTGCAATGTGTTTTAAAAATTAAGTACTTCAACTTGTAGGTACTGGCTCAAGCAATATGTATTGTGTGAGTTATTGTGTAATCAATTAGCAATATTTATCTCACAATTATTAGAGGCCAGTGGCGGTTCGTGACTTTTGAGTGTGATAGGGTGCTAAGTTTAAAAAATTCGACATTATTGGTGTTGTTTAGTCTAAAACTATTTTGTATATTTTTTTACGAAAATTCTAAAGATTTTCAGGAAATTTCAGTTTGGCCGCACGGATTTCCTGAAAACCTTTGTACTAAAAACCGAATTTTCGGAAAAAGATAAAAATAATTTTCGGATACAACAACATCAATAATGACATTTTTGTAATATTACCACTCTAGGGTACTCAAAAGTCACGAGCCGCCACTGTAACAGACTCTCACTCGCGACAGGAAAATTATAGAAACGGACTGAGATGATCAGAGAAATTTCTTTTATGATGATGTTTTAAAAAAAAATATGTCTGAAAAACGTTCGCAAAGAGATTTTTGTTCGGTGTTAAAAAGCGTGTTTGTTTTGTGCAGTGTTAAATGTGAGATATTGAGGTCTCTAACAACATACCCCAATAGGGGATACCATATTATCACAGACGGGAGCAGTAAGGAGGACTCTTGTGCGGTAGGTACTCACACACAAATTTTTAACTATCCCGTAGCCAAGTGGGGGAGTAGGCAGTACCCAAAATTACTATCCTCCTTACATCAGCTTAAATACTTTATTTTTTATTTTTTTTATTTAAATTTATTTATTTCATCCAAAAATTACAGAATATATATAATATATCATTAGTAAGTTGTATAATTATATGTAAGTTAGAAACAATGAAATTGTTGGAAGAATAATGTTACAATAATACGGCAGTTTCTAATATAAGAAAAATATATATGAATGTAAGAGTGTTATATAGAAATGGCATAATATACTATATTTTAGGTTGTGCATAACCTGCCTCACTAGGCGAACCTGTATTGAGGCAGAATTTTTAGTTAATTATTTCTCCATTTAGTCTATGGTTTGCTAATATGTAAATGTTTAATATGGGTTCCCATACAGCAATCCATTATTTTAGGTTACATTATTGTTTACATATTGAAGATACAGATAGAATAAGTTTAAACACAATACATACTATAATAACTCACTGTGACAAGGCATTTGGTTACTTTTCATTATTGTTTGCATTTACACAATACGTATATAGTAAGTTTTAGCACCGTACATACTGCAATAACTGTCAATGACAAGGCGTTTGGGTGAGGGCACCAGTGTAGGCTCGATCATTTGAATAAATCCAAATTTTAACATTTTTTTAAAATTCTTTCCGTGTTTGACTCTCTTTAATATTTTCCGGGAGCATGTTGAAGATCTTTGTGGCAAAGTAGCCAAAGCTACGTTGACCAAAGGTGGAAGAAAGTGCTGGAACTTGCAACATGTCTTTGTTTGAATTACGCGTAAATCTAAAGTTAGTTTTTTTTTCGTAAAGCACGTGTTTGTTTTTAAAGAGATGCATGAGGATAGTTTTTACATAGATCTGTCGAACATCAAATACTCTCATTATGTTGAAAATTAAGTTACTGTTTGCAGTTTGAGGAAGTTTGAGAATAATTTTCATAATTGTTTTCTGCGCCTTTTCAACAGAATCTAGAGCTGATGAAGTACCCCCTCCCCATGCAATGATACCATACTCAATGATAGATTGGGTTAATGCAAAATAAATCGTTTTTAGAATTTGTAAGTTAAGGAAGTTCCTTACGGATCTGAAGAAATTTATTGTTTTCCTAATTTTATTCGCAATGATCTGAGTATGTATATTCCATTTGAGGTATGGGTCAATGGTGAGGCCGAGGTACTTCATCTGTGGAGTTCGCTCTATACAGGGGCACTCATTGCATACATTGGAATTCGTACAGTTATGTATTTTTATGGAGTAATCATCATTAGGTTGGCCTGCAGTATTGATGCTTGAAGTGATATATTTTGTTTTTTTCGTGTTAAGGGTAAGCGTGTTTATATCTAACCATTTTTTAACTAAGTTAATATTTTTTTCAGCTTTTTTAAATACAGCTGACCAATTGTTGCCTTCAAACAGTAAGACAGTATCGTCGGCAAAGCTAACAATGCTTCCCTCAATTTCAAGGTTGCAAAAGTTGTTTATATAGAGTAAGAACAGAGTTGGTCCCAATACGCTTCCTTGTGGAATTCCATAGTCAGTTGAGCGCTGGTTACTGAGGGTATTATGTATTTTAACCTGTTGTTTGCGTCCATTTAGGTAGCTTTTAAAGAAGTTTAGCTCTTTGTCCGTGATGCCGATTTTTTCAAGTTTTTTTAATTAGTTTAAAGTGTGATATTGTATCAAAAGCCTTAGAGAGGTCTAAAAAGATTGAAATACATTTATTTCCTTTATCAAGGCTTTTTACAATGAAGTCTGTCACCCTGGCAATGGCATCTGAGGTACTATACATATCATTTTAGTATTTTAAGTATTCCTGCGCAAATACATAAGTTACCATTAATAATTGACTGAATAATAGGGATTTCTATAGTTTAAAAGCCCATAGGACAGAAAAATCATGGGGAGTCGGAAGACCCACTTGGTAACAGACGTTTTGTTTGGCATCTTGGCCTGTCAAGAGTTAAAAATATCACAATAGAAATCCGTGATACTTTACTAAACTAAATATTACTAAATTACTAACGTTATGAAACGGTAAAGATTCATTTGTCATAAAACTAATGACGAATTATAAATGCACACGTTTCTTATCGTCCAATGCGTTTATTTGGTTTTGAATAGGCAATTAGTAGATTGGGACAAATATGTTCGGGAGTAAATACAATTTCCCCGAGATTTTAAAACAAGGGAAGCCCAAAGCACGGCCCGCAGTGAATGTTGGTGATGATTTTCATTGAATGAAAACCAATACCTCTTGGTTCTAGTCCATTTAGCACGCGCTGTCTCTCTTATACTTGCCTGACATATATCACCATCCTATTTGATGAAACATTAGTGTTAGAAATTTAAGGCCCGATTGGCCAGACTTTTGGATCACGTTTCACTCCCACGTCGCATTTCTGGTGTTTTTTCTTTATTTATTACCGGTGGACCTCGCAATAATAGCTTTCTCGTAATCGGATCTACCACTTCTTCCACTATTCACTACTGTATACCACAAAGTTGGTGTTAAAAATACTACATTATGTTAACTATAATTCGACTCTAATAAAATTCGACATTAATAGAATCAAACTAAAACATTTAAATATTCTCCTGATGAAGAAAGGCTTCTTCCGAAACCGATTGAGTATAATAAAAATTAAAGTAGTCAAAAACAAATGTACGTGTTCATATTGCGTAATTAAAAAAAAAATATTTTGTTCATAATTATTGATTATAAAACAATCGAAAACCCTTTCATTTCCAAACCATATTATATCTTACTATTTTACCAAAATATCCTCTGAAATCGTAAGATTTCAAAGTAGGTACTTAAATACCCACCTAATTAATTATAAACCATTATGAAACATTTTATTAAATTTTAAATAAGGAATTATACAATTTGTCCAAAGAAACTTCAGTATCGATGACAGGTAACCAGAACATTGAAAAAAATGCCAAAGAAGTTCAAATAAAAACGATAATTTCACATTTGAAAAACGGATCTTTAATGAACCGTTAAAACGATTACCATCTTGCAACGGAGACGGAACCGACGAAATAATGTTTTGTTGCATTTCGTTTTAACTTTGAAAAAAAAAACTAGAACATTTTTACTTTGTTCTTAATTATTACGAAAAAAAAATTATAACAATTTGTTGTAATACTTAAATATTGTAATAAATGTATCGCTTACCTAAAAATGGTTTCAATAGTATTTTTAAGAAGCAGACGCATCTCACTCTGAATACCTCTTTATTAGATTTATTAAATTAGATTTTTAATCTACCTACTCACATTTAAATAAATTCATGAAAAATAACATAAAAATTAATTCTCATAAACGGGCCGTGTATTGGACAGACCTGGTTTAGATTGTTTGGCAAATCGGGGAAGGACTTGTTTATTCCTAATAGTCTTATCTAGGTAGGTAATAAATGCATTGAAAAACAAATAAATGCATTGCTAGATAGATAAAGAATGCATTTAACGATAGTCATTAGTCATCCCACAAAGGGAGGTAAGGAAAAAATAATAAAGTTTGGGTTTATCTGGTAAATCTGTTACTGTTTACGTGATGGAAGGAAAGCTGGAACACTTAGGGGTTAATTATAGAATTTGTTATCGACAAGGTAAATATTAACTTTGTTTGATAATGGTGGATGTATTGAAAGAAGGGTAGAAGCAGATTCAATAGAGGATTTATGGACAAACTTAAAAGAATTTATAATCTGCTCTTTCTTAGCGCTAATTTAACTATTTTTGTAACAAACACTTCTTGCAAGTCATTCTACAAAATTTTAGGATGAATTATTTGTTTGCGTCCTTTATACGCAATAATGATAATTTTATATTTGGGAGACGGGTTTGAGGAACCATTCATTGGATAACGAACACATCTGCCATAGGTCGCCTCAAGTGGTTCGCTACGTTTGGTGGTATAGCAGGGGTGCCCGGGTTCATCGGGTGAGGTGTGTTCAGGATGCGTCTGACCATCAGCTGCGTGGCGTGCCAGATCGGGAGAGCATGGTTTGAGGATACCCTTTGACCTCCAACTGGTCTCTCGACCCATCCCTAGATTCCTACCCATCCCTCATAGCTTTATCCTTCTCAGAACTTCCTCTCATTATAAAGACCCTCCACATAGCATCCCCAAGGATGACATAAGTCCCAACGGAATTTATTTTTCCTCAAGGCCTCCTGTGTGATAAAAATTGTCCGTCCACAAACTCGATTCTTAAAAGAAAGGCACACAAATTCAATATTGTATCGGTGATTCAATCCAATATTTATATAAATTCATCCTAACGAGGATGATATGCTCACAGGGCTTTCAACTTGTTTTCCAAATATCGCCAACTTCGGAATAAAACTGTAGATTTGTATTTAATTTAAGTCACGCCGCGCCACCTGCCCGCCACAGACATTATTTTTTTATTAAATAGGAGATAGCTGAAGTCCCCGGCGTTGCCCGGGCTTCACACAGAGTTTATCGAAATCTAATTTAAACAGTGACCTTATAAAATTAGCGCAAAATTTCATCTGACTAAAACTGTCCGCATGTGGCTGCCTGGCTGCCTGACTGCCTGGCTGCCTGGCTGCCTGGTTGCCTGGCTGCCTGGCTGCCTGGCTGCCTGGCTGCCTTGCCTCCCGCCCGATATAGGGCACAGATACCCACCTTTATGTATTAGACTCGTTGTCGATGACAATTTTCGACTTTGTTGGCAATCACGAGTACTCACGCAAAAACATACACTTTCTCTGAAACTGGATTACATCAGATAATATACGAAATAAATGTCGGTCTTATCCAATCGGAAATTGGCTCGGTTGGTAGAGATGTCTACTCTTGCTCCTTGTAGGAAGGTTCGATCCACATTCAAGCCATTATTAGAAGATTCAGTTTTAAAAGGTATTTGTAAATAGATGGATTATTGTAAAAAAAACTTTGTTAACTAACTAACCATCACGCTGTTTCCGCGCAGGGGTAGGCAGAGGGGACGGACCGCCAAACAACTCGGTCTCAGCTTACACTTCTTGCCTCATTCACATTCATACATACTCTTCTATTATTCTGACTCTTGACATGGCCCGACTCGAGTTCTGCTACCATTCGCACGTGCATCACATATCATCCTTACACTCCTATCTTCGCTCATTCGCCCTACATGCCCAAACCATCTAAGCGTCCCTTTCTAAATCTTACTCATTACGTCATTACGCTTACATCAGCCTTTTATTCTTTGCGGATCTCCACATTTCTCACACGATCGAACATGGTTTTACCACACATACGCCTCAGGGATTGCTTTTTACGGGTAAAATCAATCCATGTATCTAGTCTGGTAGCCAAAAATTATGTAAAACTTTTGTACAAAAATATTTTCACGATTTTATAAAAGACATATCAACATCAATTTAATCATAGTCGAAATGCGAAATCTTGACCTATTCAATTGCGTATCAGTTGCGGAATGACTACATTTGCATAATAAGCATTTTATACATACGTGATTTTAATCAAATGGTAAGGCTAAGATACATAATATTTTTATTAGAGCACCTTGGTTTTTACGTATTATCGATCAAACCAATGGCAATTATTATTGTTGTTCGATGGGCAGGATACAGGGTGGCATGAAAGTACTTCAATATAGCCCTGGAAATTCAACAAGTTTATTTATTAAATAATTATAAGTAAAAATTAGTCGCCCGAAATACTAATACAAATTGAAAATATATATTTTTTTTTATTAGTAAAAAAAGATACAAGAATTACATTACACAATATAGTACTGTTATTAATTACATAATATAATATAAGTATTCGATGTACCCCCATAAATAAGCAGGGCTTGTGTGTATGGGGGATGTTGTTATATTGGTTTATATTTGATATGATTCAGTTCAACTGTTCGGAATACTTTTTAAGGTGGCTTTTGAATTCGTTTATTTTGCATTCATGTTTCTAATTTTTTTTGGTAATGAGTTAAAAAATTTAACTCTGAGATATTCATGGTTGAACTGTCCTATTGTCTTTTTACATTTAGGAGTAGGAAGTATTGACGTTTGTCTAAGATTTCTGTTATTTTTAAAGGGTGCAATTTTATTTTGAATATAGTTTTTATAAATTTGTAATGTTGCATGGTAGAAGTATAATGCACTTAATTTTCTGACCTTTAATTGTTTGAATAAAAGTTCGGACGAATATGAATAGGGTTTTTTTAATATGGTTTTTATTATTAGTTTTTGTGATATGTAAATTGTTTGTATTTGATTTTTATATGTACCGCCCCAGCCTATAATGCCGTATTTTATAATTGATTGACAGAAAGCGAAGTATGTGGTTCTAAGTAATTTTTCGTTTAAAATATCTCTTAAACATCTAAATATATATGTTAGTTTCCTTATTCTGTTGTTCAGAATATTTATATGTGGGGACCATTTTAAACGCTGGTCTATTGTTATGCCTAAAAATCTTATTTTTACTCTCCCGAGTAAAAATAAATGCCGCCAACGGGAATTGAACACTTGCCTTCTGATGTCCGGTCAGGTGCTCTGTATCCACTGAGCTATGTCGGCTTATTTTCAACACGTCAAATGATTCAATATGTACTAGTACCTCAATCAACAATTACTGCTTATTATATTTTTTCCACCTGTGTTTATTTTTGTAGGAAAGGCTTTGTTAGTGCTAAATTTCTCACTAGATGTCGTCGAGATATATCATATCTTCATTTATTGGTGAAATATGTTTGACTTGTCAAATATTATTATTTTTTAATGATAAACTAAAGTTTATGAGACAAGGTTTTTATGCATAGCATAAAGGATAACAAATAATCATATGTATATATTTATGTGTAATATATTTTATATAATTATATATTTATATAAAATATAAAAAATAATAAGTTTATTTATTATTTGCTTCAAATGTCGGAAACTTTAGTTTTTATTGCAAATGCGAGAATTTTTATCGGTTAACATGTAATTATTTTTATTCAAGGTTCAGCTACCTGGGAAGATACATCGTGGAACCAATGTCAAGAAATGAGGTAAAATGGGTCTGAGTGTTCACGCAAATTATGGTAGACCGTCTCAGCTACATTCAAATTAAAATTAATCACAGATACAAACGTCATTTGTGGAAGAGGCCATACCCCATACTAGGATGTAGCGCCCCTTGATGATCACGACAAATAAAATTAAATCGAGGTTCTAGTCCGTGACATCTGAATCTAGATTATAGGATATTAACCATGGCCACGCAGGTCGTCAGAATATTGAATATTGGTTTCTTCCTAGCTCCTAAAATCTTTAACCTTATCCCTGAAAACCTAAAAACCGTGAGTCAAGCCCATTGCTTTAAAAAACAAATTACGAAATGGATCCTTACACAAGGAATAAATTACAATTACAATACTCATTCATTCTACACTCTATCAATTTAATCACCTTTCAGACAAAACATAATATATCCTTATTCCCTAACTTACGGTCACATCTAGGACACGAACCCAGGACCCTTGTCTTTCCGGGACACCGCTCTACCAACTGAGCTAATGGGACCCTATCCCCCCCGATCACTTTTAACTGTATCATACTTCGAATAAGAACTACCAACATTGTCTTCATTTTTCCACCGCACATTTTTATTGGCAACTATCTATATGTAGATGTTCCTATATGTGACCGTATCCTTTTCTGATTTTTCTGTTTCAGATTTTCGTTTAGAAATCGCTAATATTGTCTTCAATAATTAAATATTACAATTTGAGGTTTTACTCAATATAGTTATTCCGAAAAATATATATAATAATTTCTCAAATTTTTCATCTTCTTATAATACCTCTAACTTCTCCGTTCTCTTCTTGCAACCCAAATTAGCTATACATAATTTTTCTTTTTTCTCTATTTTATATTACAATAATGTATAGATTCTATGTCCACAAACTGTAAAATTCACCCGCCATAACACAGGGTCATCCCTAGCATGGAGGATGACATATCACAAAAAAACACATGTACTCTCTAAATCATGGATCAATAAAATAAAAAAAAATAATGTATCCGACGAAGCTGGGGGTTATCCTTACGATATAGACATACAACACCACAGACATTTCTTAGGCTTTTTTAAGATGTACAATTCCGTAGTACATTATTTTGATGTATCTCATAAGGTTTAGCCAGCGTTAGCAATGAAGTGCACGAAAATATATTTTTACGATTATAAAACATCGACTTTTCACTATTTTCAATAATTACAATATGCATGTATTATATTTATATAAATCTTTCGGAAGAAATTCTCTAAATGATAATGAAAACTCTATCAATGTCCGTTGTGTAGTTTAGAAGAACTAAGCGCACAAACAGACAGACGCAGATATCGACTTTATTTTTAATTGATTTATTTATTGCTTCTCACTGTACGTAAATCATAATTTTCCACGTAAATCAACCTCACTAGGACTAAGCCAAGATTAAGCAAACATAAAGTAAACACTACATACATAAATAAAAAATATTACAGGAAGAAAGAAAAAAACACGAGTGACTCTAGATGGGTACTTTGAGAGTGCATTGTAACAATATTTGAACCATAAAATGAATAAATAATCATTATTCCCGAGAAGAAACAAAGTAAATGTAAAGCCTACAGGGAAACACAATGTAAAGCCTACAGGGAAACAAATATACCTTATATAAAATATTATTGTTGACAAGGATGAAAAAATATTACGGCAATCCTCTGTCAAAGTGAGTTAAGGATTCTAGGTATCCAGAATCTCAACGGCGTAAGTGAAGCAGCCGTGCACAAAAATATACGACACGCGGTCCTGGTGCATCCCCGGTGTATTGGACAGAACTGCGGTTGAACTTGCTCTATCAAATCTCTAAAATAAAGTAGGAATCTTAACGACATAAGTGATGAAGTCGTGTAAAATTAATATACGGCGCGCGGCCCGGCGCAATGAACGGACCTACGGTCGATTTTGCTCTAGCAGGCCTAGAAAAACGATCTCTCCGTGAGTTTTTTTTTAAATTATTTCTGATGAACGTATTACTAAAATCTCAAATGTTTCTATAGGGATCAAATAAAATCTGATGCTTACCGCTAATTTTATAGTTGAATGTTTTATAAAATTTTCAAACCGTTTTACATAAAATATTTTAGTGGTAAGGTCCCGTTTTTATTAATCTTAAAAATAAATAACTAGGGGGTCACTCTAGAAACATTTGAGATTTTAGTAATACGCTCATCAGAAATAATTAAAATGTGAGCGTCGAGCAAACCTCTTTATTAGAGTCTTATGTCGCCTTAACAAATTGGCATAATAAATACAGCATTCAAAAAATTTTAAAGCTGATGTGAATTTTAGGATAATGCGCCCTGGTTATTTGTTTCATTTGCACAAATGTTCTGTACTAGATCCGGCTCTGTCAGAGTATGAAGATCGCCGAGGCGACGTCATAATTATTTTAGAAAAACAATCCTTAGGTGCATATATAATAAGGTCTATCCTTTGTCCAGTCGTTATTTTATTCGTGGGTTATGCTAAAATTATAATAATAATACGCCCATTGTTTATTAAGGTAAAAACCGACTATTTTTCGTTTACTTTACGACCCATTTGGTAAAGAAATAACTTTTATTATTATTATTTAATACACCCACGATATGGCTTATTACGAAATAAAAATAGAAACCAAAAATATTGTCTTATAATAATAAGTAGGTACCTAAAACAATAACATATTGCAATAACAAACGATTAGAAATTATATTTTAAAATTATATTTGAATTTCACTTTCGTTTTCGGTAATGAATGCAAATCTAGGAAGACTAAATTAACCCACTTCCCGACATTCGCTCGAGCTGAAACTCGACAGATAGACTCGTTGTCGATGACAATGCATTCTAAGAACTTTTGATGTAATTCACGCATTTCTCTGAAATCGGACGAAATCACAGCAGTTAATGTACGAAATAAATGTCAGTCCTACACGATCGGCATTTGGCAAGGGCGGTAACGCTTATGACTTCGGTACCCGGGAAGGAAGTTTCAATCCTCAGACAGATTGAATCCATATTTTAATATTTTATTGTTTCTTTACATTGTATATTTTTTTTACCTTATAATTTTTAACCTCACCAGGACAAGCTGGTGTTGAGGTTAATAATTTTACAAAATAATAAAAATAACACAAAGATTATACATTAAGAGAACAATATTGTTACATTAACGTTTCTACGAATTGGGTACCTAGATGGTACCTATTAATCTAATTCCAGCCAATTCACTACAGTATAATGTAGTAAACATGTAGGGTGACCATGATATACATTGATATTTAATTGCAAAAAAATTAAATAAACTATTATTTTAAAGAGGAGAGAAGAAAGAAAGAAAAAAAAACATTTTAAAAGGAAAAGGATGAAGAAATATACATAGAAATAATTACTTGTTTGTTATGTTTAAACAAACTGGCGCCCTATAAATTCATTAATTTATCATTATTAACTTAAATACAATATTGTGGTGACATTTTTTAAATTAACTCTCGGAAATTATCTTCGAGTTTCTGACCACCATTGAAATTTAAATTAAATAAATATAGATTTATTTTTATAACCCCAAACTTTAAATAGTAAAAATATATTTCTTTAACTATAAATTGATTTAAAATTTTTTTTGGTTTACATTTCTTAGTACAATTTAGTAATGTTGGCCTCACTGGGTGGCTTAGGCTTCCATTTTATAATAGGTACAAAAAAATATTCATAATACATTTAAAGAAAATATAATGTGGGTGAAGAAAAAAAATATGATTAAGATAAAATTTAAACCAAAAAAATAGATTTAAAATTAAAGTAAAATAAAAATTAAATAAAAAGAAATAAAGTTAAAATCGGTATATTTATATTATATAATACTTGGATGACTTGTATAGCGCCGTTTTTGTGCAAAAACACCTCAAGGGCGCTGAACACCGTTGTGTGTTTGTGAGTGATGTGTGTTTTATATTGGTTTTGTGTGTTACGTGTAGGTTTTATTATTTTATGTTTTGTAATTTCGTAATATTGTGTTTTTTGTTCTATAATTCATTTAGTAATTTTGTGTATGAATTTATTTTTGTTTTCCTCAATTGTATTGTCAAGTGTTAGGCTGTTGAAAGCTTTTATGGCATGGTATTGATAGTGTATTTGTCCAAAGCTTGTATTTACCGTCGGAGTTTTTATGTTTTCTTTGTACGCTTGTGTAACTGGTCTGTTAGTGATATTTTGTGTATGTTAAAATTTGTTTTTTTGGTCAAAAATTGTAGTTTAGATAGCCGAGTTTGTTGCTCCTCCCCGAGCAATAATTCCATATTCTATAATTGATTGGCTAAGTGCAAAATATATTGTTTTCATATGTATCTTATGTATGTATCTATTTTATATTTATTTATTTTATATATGAATCTCATGTTTAGGAAAATGTGTATTGTTTTGAGAAGTTTATTTGTGATTTGTTTGATGTGAGGTATCTATCTAAGGTTACATAATAATTTTTATTTACATTACAATCATGATTTTTAGGTCTCTTTCATATTTTTTCTACCTTTTTTTTTTATTTTTATTTTTATTTTTTTTTTTTTATTCTAGATAAAAGAAAATTACATTTTTCACTTATTTAACTAGAAATAACATATATATTACACATAAATATATTACACAGAGAATTATTAATATATTATTAATACCATTACAATTTTTTACTATTACATGTGGCTTTAACTACTATTAGATCTTTTTACTAATACTATTATTAGTTTTATTTATGTTATATAATCTTGCCATATTTCTAGAGCTACCAAATTACTGTTGAATAAATTTTATTAACTAAACATTCGAAATGATATGAATGAAAGAAGAGCAAACTTTGTAAGGGCAACTACTGGTTTTATGCCAACATTCTTTTAAAGTTTTAGAGTGTGGAGGAACTCCGTATGGCGGGTAAAGCCAAACGATCACGCAATTCCCCCATGACATGTCTTCACAAAGCCTATGTTATGCTTCATATACATTTGAGAACCGAAGTGCGAGCTGAACCACAAATCACAAAAAAAAAAAAAAAAATTACGTTGTTGACGTCACGCCGACCTACATCGGTGACAGCTGTCTTACCAGCCAACAGCGTTGCCTACGTCATAATGAATAGTGACGTTGTAACCAATTCGAACCGTCGAAATTTTTAATCAAAATTACAAAAATAATCTTCAAATCTGCCACTCATTTTTAACGGAATCCATAGTCCATAGAAAACAACCTTATCTTCAAATATTTTAAGCTTGCAACGGTTTGCGCACCCACATTACCTCCTAAGTCTAGTTTGTTAGGTTTTGGAAACAAAAAGCTAGTACCAGAAGTTGACATTACTAGTACCGGTAGACAATTTGTTCGCTTTTTTTAACAAATCATATGGTCACATAGAAATCGTTGTATCTCCCTTACCGTCATAGTTAGAAATATGAACTGAACGCCGTTAAAAAGAGAAAACACCAAGGTTTAAAATAAAATATTGAAGTTAACCACAGAATAATTAAAATGTATACCTCTATCCAGAGATGTGCTTTATTTCAAATAAATCCATTTCAAATGGAAATGCAAAATGCAAAATGGGTATATTCCATTTTGCATTTTAAATGCTTTTCTAAAAACCATTTTGCATTTTGCATTTGAAATGCTTTTCTCAATGCATTTTCCATTTTAAATGCTTTTTTTCAACATTCTTCCTACTATCTCCACTCATCTTTTTTTCATAAGCCCCAAATATCAGTCGGTCCTCAACCTCGCTATGAGAGATAATTTACATTTGTCAAGTTGCTCCCTGGTAGGAGCCCTGGCAATTGAGTGATACCATTACAAAAAATACTGAACATGGGGCCATGACGCTGTAATATTAAATGTTAGATAGCAGTTTCTATGTTTTTACGTTGGCAACATTAGTCCCGCGCAAAATTTTTTGTGGTTTCATAATCTGTAGTCGTGGTGTTTTTGGATTTACCATCATGTAATATGTTTGTTCTACATTGATGTGCATTATTAAATGACAAAATTGCTTAAAAATTCTATAATTATCCTAATTGTTTCACCTGAGAAACCATTTTGCATTTTCAATGCATTTTGAAAATAGGTATTTTGCATTTGAAATGCTTTTCTAAAAACCATTTTGCATTTTCAAATGGTTTTGGGTACCCATTTTGCACATCTCTGCCTCTATCAAACCATAGATTCCGACAGAAATTTGAGAAAAGAAATACACTTTCAAATTTGATAATTAGAAACTAGATAATGTGTACCCGGCGTTAACCTTAGGAGATAGACATATGACATGGTGGACTTTTCTATAGAACTTTTTTATGATATACAATTCCGTAGTACATTGTTTTGATGTATCTTGTAAGGTTTAGCCAGCGTTAACAATGTAAGCGCCTGAAAATATAAAATTTTCCGACTTAATTAAAAAACATCGAATTTTAACTACTTTCTACAAATATAATATCATGTATTATATACATAAACGTTTCGGAAGAAATTATCTAAAATGAAGTGAAAACCCTATCAAAATCCGTTGCGTAGTTCAGAAGAACTAAGCGCACACATAGACAGATGCGGATAGCGCATTTATTTTATACTATTTAGAGATTAATTATTATTTTTATTTTTATAAGCAATAATTATTAGTCTGGAACACTCATCCACATTGAAAAATCTCCTGATAAAAGAAACATGACGCCAACGGGACTTGAACCCGTGTCCTTTCGATTTACGGTCGACAGCTCAGACCACTGATCTATGGCGGCTTATCTCTTATCCGTGAAATAATTCAATATATTCTAGTGTTTCATTCAACAATTACTGCTTGTTACATTTTTTCACCTGAAACAACCAACTTTATTTTATATGAGAAAGGCATTGTAAGTGCTAACTCTCTCACTAGATGGCGTCGAGACAAATTGTCTACATTTTTTGGTGAAGATACTAAAACTTGTCAAATATTAATTATTATTTTTTTTGGTAAATCAATGTTTAAGACAAGATTTTTTATGCATAGCACAAAGGGTAACAATTATTTTTATAAGCAATAATTATTAGCCTGAAACACTCATTCACATTGAAAAATATCCTGATAAAAGATACATATTTAGATACATACTTATAAAAATAATTGTTACTCTTTGTGCTATGCATAAAAAATCTTGTCTTTAAACATTAGTTTACCAAAAAAAATAATGATTAATTATTCATTACGGTTAGTACTCTTCTTACTACTAAGTAAATGGGCTAAACTACCTAACCTAGAAAATGCTATTTCGGTCGTGTATATCATTTGGCAGAGACGGCAATGCCGTGCAGCGCGTTATAACGTGCTATTTCCACTGCTTAGATAATAAACACTAGAAATGCCTTTCACTCAGATCTGACACCTTCCATGAAGATTTGAATGGAACCACAGACTAGATAATAGAGAAATGCCTTCCATGCATAGACATTAAAATTAATAGACCAGCCAATCAGGAGAAGGAGAGCAAAAAAGTGTCTCAAAAAAATCTTACAGTACACAGGTAACTCGCGTTGTAATATCACCATTCGGTTCTCGAAAATAAAATGCGCTTACGAATTACTAGTCCTTTTTACAGTGGAGCGCAAATTGCTGGTTAAGTAAAACTTCGCTACAAATCCCAAAAAGGGTAAACAAAAGTTTGGGTTTGTTTTCAAAATTGAATAATTTGTTACACTATTTACAATCTTTATATATTATAAAAGTAGTTGTGGTAGCCCTCTACCCCCCATCCATGATGAAGTTTCCCGTTTTTACCTGAAGGGCGTGCTTTTGAAGATATAAGGGCTGGAAGTTTCGCCCTCTAGAATTTTCTAGAACAGTCCAGAACATTCGAGAGTATCCGAGAGCACTCCACAACATTCCAGACCATCACGGAACATTCTGGAATGTTGTTGAATGTTGGGGAATTGTCTGGAACGTTCAAGAACCCGAAACATCCCAGAATTAACTAAATTCGTAATCGTGACATTGGCATCTCTAAATACAGAGTTTTCCAATAAGAGGTGTTATTTTGAATAGCCCGCTATTTCTGTAGATGTTACTTTTGAAGCTGTCATTTTTGACATTTGACAAGTAGAAACTACGTCATTAATAAAAATAGAACGATACACGCTTCAACAACGCTTTAAGAACAAATTATTAAAATTCACTTGAGTGAATCAAATGCAAATCATCTTGAGTGATGAGGTCTATTTTCACCTCGGTGGCTTCAGAAGCAAAATTGTCGCATCTGGGGCTCGGAAAACACAAGAGTTATTGTTGAAAAGTCTCTCTATCCTCAACGTGTGACTGTTTGGTGCGGCTTATGGTCCTGCGAAGTCATTGGACCTTACTTTTTCGAAAATGACGGTTGGAGCAACAGTTACGGTGAATGGATTGCGCTATCGAGTTATGATTAATTGATTGATCTGGACAACGTTTACTTACAACAAGACGGTGCTACGTGCCACACAAGCAACGAAACCTTTGATCTTTTACGATTGAATATCAAAATAAGACCTCTTATTGGAAAACCCTGCAGTATAAAACAAAGTCACTATCCGCGTCTGTCTGTTACTGTCTTGTTCTGTACGTTTAGTTCTTCTAAACTATGCAACAGAGTTTGACAGGGTTTTCACTATCATTTAGAGAATTTCTTCCGGAAGGTTTATGTATACAATACATGGATATTATATTTACTGAGTGTAGAGAAAAGTCGAACAACGCCCGGTACACGTCAGCTGGTGTGTTATAATTTACCCATCTCATTCATTTTTAACGCCGCTTCGCTAACCGGTTCGTTTTAAAACAGATCCTGCGTAGAAAAGTCCCATAATGCGCAGCAATAAAGCAAATTTCTGGTTATTTTAATGTGCGTTCTTCGTCGGTCAAAATACGACTGGTGCCAAAAATATGGTCACGTTGTTTGACTCCAGCTCGTTGAAATAATACATTTCATGATAGGAGAAGTCTATTAATTTTGATGTCTATGCTTTTGTGTAAATTTGAATGGAAACAAAATCATCACTGACTTACTACATTTTGATTCTAGCCCATTTAGCACGCGCTCTGTCCCTCTTACACTTGCCTGGTATCCTATATCGCCATCTCATTTGATCGGAATAAATTCTGACTGGTTGGTACAGTCCCAGTGTGCCATATTACATAGCTACATCTGATAAATACAATTACATACAAAAATTAAAATTAGGTTCTGTATTATTCTGACTTTTGGACCTCAATATAGCATTTCATGTGTTATTCTTTATTCTATGACTAGCTTAAGTTCTTGGCGATGCCCAGGCTAGAGTCAGTCGAAATCAGATGTAGACATGAATTTTCTTCTTATTTTTAATGTTAAATGTGCAAAATAAGACAAGAAAAGGTTTAAAAAAAACTGCTTTAATGGGTGGGAAAGAGAGATAAGAGTGTTTTTCAAGGGTGTTTTTCCTGTAAAAGTTTCATCAATGCTGTAAGGGGTGGGAAATCGGGGTGGGGTATTTTTCAGATATCTTGTGTAAACAGTCGCCTTCGTCTTGTTTTAAAGGTCAAGTGTGGAAAATATCATCAATCTCGGTATAAAATATCTATTAATTTTTAGCAATATCAACTGTATTAAAAAAAATCAACCCGTAAAAACAATGTTTTTTTACTAAAGGTATAATTACACCTATTTTCAAATGTCTTTTAAAACATAAAAAAATGGTTGACTGAGGATTGAACCATCCTCCCCGGGATTGGCTAAAATTAGTGACCCGCGCTATCGCTGAAGTCAAATCCTCTACACACCGAGCCAAATCCCGATCGGATAATACCGACATTTATTGCGTTATCAACTGATGTATGTCATAGAATTGTATATAAAACATATATGGCGAGTTTCAGCTCAATCGGGTGTCGGGAAGTAGGTTAAATTCCGCTTCGAAGATTTGAATTAATTCATTACCGAAAATTCTGTAAATTAGAGTACCTACCTATAACAAAATATTTTAATTGTCATTTTCAAAATTGGAACAGATGATAGTTCAGTCATAAAAATGAACTTTACATAACTAGCATTTAACTTTTTTTAAACCTGGTATAACAACGAGGTATGTTCTAAAATTTGTATTTCACAACATTGTGTGGAGCCATCGTTTGGCAGTGACTGCAATGCCAAATAGCTCGGTATAAATAATGTTCTACGTTATGGCATCCAGTCGGCTATTTTTAACTTTTATAACAAGAAGTATAACTAAAGTAGGTATAACTTGATATTCATCGGGTTAAATAATCACGTTTTAATCGACAACTCGACTAATAGATAAACTTGCAGAATTCTACCTCGTGAGGAAGCTTGTAAAATCACTATTTTTGATTAATCTCGACTACAAATCTTTTCATTTTTATTTTTTAAGTGAAACCGCATAACTGTCTCAACTGTCTGGAGCGAGTGAGACTATGGCATCCCCAATTAGGAGATTTTGTGAGGCTGAATGCAGTTTGGAGGGGAAGGAGATGGGGTAGTGGAAGGTGGGTTTACTTTACAAATATAAATTTGCTTTATTTAATCTGAAGCCTTTCCTATCATTCCGCATGAGTAGAATTTCAATTAGAAATGTATATTTCAATAACAAATGAATATTTCAATTAGAAATGTATATTTCAATTAGAAATGTATATTTCAATTGGAAATGTATATTTCAATTAGAAATTTCAATTAGAAATGTATATTTCAATTAGAAATGTATAATTAAATTAGAAATGTATATTTCAATTAGAAATGTTATTTCAATTAGAAATGTATATTTCAAACAGAAATGTATATTTCAATTAGAAATTTCAATTAGAAATGTATATTTCAATTAGAAATGTATATTTCAAACAGAAATGTATATTTCAAACAGAAATTTATATTTCAAACAGAAATGTATATTTCAAACAGAAATGTATATTTCAAACAGAAATGTATATTTCAATAAGAAATGTTTATTTCAATTAGAAATGTATATTTCAATTAGAAATGTATATTTCAAACAGAAATGTATATTTCAAACAGAAATGTATATTTCAAACAGAAATGTATATTTCAATAAGAAATGTATATTTCAATTAGAAATGTTTATTTCAATTAGAAATGTATATTTGAGTTAGAAATGTATGAACGTATTTAAGAAATACCTTTTAAAAAATACAATTTTATGGTTAACATTATCTGTGACAGTTTCCGTAAATTAACTTATTTATTTATCAGCGTCCTTTTTAGGAGCTTTTACATATGAATAGTAAAAAATATACAGTATTTATTATACATAAATAAACTCAACTAAAGTATCAATCTTTTTCATTTGTTAAGTGATAAATTGAAGATGTCCACTGACTTGGTTTAGGGAAATAATTATAAGTATCTGGGCAATGAAGAATACATATGGTAGTTAGTCCCAGAATTTCTGCACTGGAATAAATCCCGTTTTTATTTTCTAGATTCTTATTTTCCATGAAGTGGTGAATCATTTAAATTTACTGAAATTAAAGTTAATGTTCTAATGTTTTGTAATCAAGTCGTAAATAAAATATTTTCGGGCGCTTAGATTGCTAACGTTGGCTAAACCTTATGAGATCAAACAATGTACTAAGGAATTGTAAATATTAAAAAAGGACTACAGTAAAGTCCGTTATGGTATATGTTATCTCTTAAGGATAAGCCCTAGCAACGCCTGGTACGTGTCAGCTAGTAAATTATTTAATTTACGAATCCAGACAAAATAATAGTATTTTTCTAGAAAACCATCAATAATCAAAACAGTAAAATTCATGATGTTTTTCTCTTAAATGATGGCCATAACTTTAAGGAAAGAAAAAATGAACACATTTTATGCTGTATTATTTATTATTGTGTTACGTTATTTTTTTCATTTTCTCAATTTCCAAATGTCTATAAACGCATGTACATGATTTTTTACACAGATATAAATGCGCACTTAGCTTTTTCTGTAGGCTATAAAAGATTTAAATAAAAAAGCGACTTCAACACTGACGAGGGTCAGGTCAAAAGGTTTATTAAAAAGTTTAATAAGCACATATATTCAAGATAGCATGGGAGTTCGATGAATAAATGTTTTAGATTGGCATCCATTCCTGCTCGTGTTGTGTTAATAATTAATACGAAATCATGTTTTATACCCTTTTGTCTGAATACCGCACAAAAGTCCCACCTGCGTGCCAACATTATGTTTAATTTACATTAATTATGTCAGACCTGGTTGCATTACACAGAGTCATTAACAACTTCATTGACATCCCTGACATCGTTGTCACTATTAAATTTCATGTGCCGACTAGGAATACAAGACAAAATATAACATCATTCTGCAATACATACACAACCAATTATCAGACACACTCACTAACCAATAGGATGCATGAGCTGGGCAACAAGTTTAGGGGTACTATTGACATATTGACTCCATTTAAAGAATTAAGCGTAATCTATACCATCACTTGTTGAATCCTACAAATTAGAGTAGCGTTGGTAATGTATTATTGTTCGTTTATTTTATGTTACTGTTACATGTTATAGTAATATTGTTGCATATTCAGTGTATCAGTTTACTTATATATCATGCCTTAAATTTTAAAAATATAAAAATAAAGTAAAACATTCCCAAACCTGTAGTTCGGATCTAAATTATCTACCTTTTAAGTAGACATATAGGCTTTTTGATATATTCTCCATCTAAATAATGGCATGACAATGATAAGAATCAATGGAATGTCCACTTTCGATCTGGTATATAATACAGAGTACGTTTCATGTTCCAGGTCGATGTCGTATCAAATCCAAATTTAAAATAATCCAAATATAAATATTTTAACTACTTTATATTGAATAGTGACAATAATTGACTACATATTGAATCATAAATCATTTTCTTTATACAAAAACAATTGAAAATGAATATTTTTTTAATATTTGTTTATATTTTTTATAGTTAAATTAATAGTATCTATAGTGCACTAACTTCGTAAGGTGATTTTACATTATAATACAAGTAAAATGATATATTTTTTTAAATTACATCGTTTTAAGATAATTTTCAGGTTAATAATTTGAATTGTTGAAATAAATATTCTTCTTCGGAAATATTTTTTTTGTGGGAAAAAAAACGATGGAATTTTGAAAAAAGTTATTATGATTTGTTTTACTTTTACCATCATGTAGAATCACCTCCCAGTTCCCAGTACATTTTACCCCCGGACACCTTGTTTATGGAATGATAGAATGATAACATCTACTGTAAATGATTTACATTTTTTTGTTTTTGTTTTTGGAATAACTTAATGAGAAAAACCCGAAATTGTAATATTTAATTATTTAAGACAATATTGGCTTAGTTGGTAGAGCAGTTCCCCGGTAAGGCAAGAGTCCTGGGTTCCAGTTCTAGATGTGACCTATCTTTTTTCTGATTTTACTGTTTCAAATTTTCGTTTAGGAATAGCTTATATTGTCTTCAACAATTAAATACTTACATATTTTTTAGCGTTTCGTGAACACCTCACTAGGAGAATCTGTGCAGATGTTTTCATTAATATTAGAAATCTTTTAAGATGCTCCTCGCTTGGAAAATTGTATGTTAGTACTGTAAAAAAAATCTGAATATATAATATAAAAGTTTTTTCCTTACCTGACGACATCGGAATAAAATTAAGTTATTTCAGTAAAAAGCGGCGCAAAAAAGGACTCTATTCATTTGGTATTCAAATTCGGAGACGTAACCTAAAAAGTTAATACCATTTTCCTGTTTTCTTCTCAGATATACGTTTTTATTATTAACTTTGAGGCCAAGCCATAAAATAATATTACCAAATAATATATTGTGAAAGACTACCTTTCAGAATAGAAAAGTTGCTCGAAATGGCTTTAACAGTGTTTTGGTGAGTAGATCTGAATAGCCAGGTACTTCTCCACCATCTTCCCATCTCTTTCCCTTCCCAACTATGATGTTTATTACGCTTTATAATAAATTTCTAACTTTGTTGCCCGTTAAACATTTTAAAAAGCAAAACGATTAAATTATTATTTTTTTTTAAATAATGGTAAAATAATGTTTATAAGACAAGGTTTTTTATGCAAAGGATAAAAAATTATTATTTGCAATAATTAGTCTCCTGAAATATCCATACATATAGTAAGCAGTAATTTTTGATTGAAGTACATACTAGTACATATTGAATTATTTGGCGTGTTGGAAATAAGCGGACGTAGCTCAGTGGTCCAGAGCACCTGACTGGAGATCAGAAGGTGCAGGTTCAATTCTCGTCGGCGGCATTTATTTTTACTAGGGAGATTTTTCCAATTTGTATGGATATTTCAATTATTGCTGATAATAATTTGATTAAATTTAAGTAAGCGATTAGCTTAAAGGACAAAAAGCTTTCGATCTCTCAACATAATTAAAATTTTGGAATGCATATTTCGTATTAACTGTATTCTCATGAGTTTGTTTAAAAAACATTTAGGTCCAGTTGTTTCGAAAAAATTCACGTGTGACGAAGACATCAAATGGCAATTGATAAGGGGCGTTTAGTTGCAAGCTGCTATTAAATTGTAATAAGCCGATTTTTTCCTGTTCTGCTGGTCACAATAAAAAGCTGAAACAAAATTAGAAACGGCATTTAACGGGGGGCTTCCAACTGTAAAAGAAAAACAAAATAGCGCATAATGCATTTGATAACAATGTTGCGTTTAAATGTCTGTGTCGTCTAAACCTTTTCCAAGGACAAAATTTAGTTATAATAATTAATATCAGGATCATATGAAGCGTAAGTTAATGACAGAAGTAGCCAGGGACGCCCGAGGAAGACATTCTTGAGTCGGATCATGTCAATAGTCAAATTAACAGACGAGAAGAAATAATATTAAATAAAGTCGCTATCCGGGTCTGTCTGTTAGTGTGCTTAGTTCTTCTAAACTACGCAATGGATTTTGATAGATTTTTCACTATCATTTAGAGAATTTCTTCCTGAAGATTTATATATATAAAACATGCATATTATATTTATATATAGTAGAGAAATGTGATGTTTTGTAATCAAGTCGTAAAAAATATGTTTGGCGCTTACATTGCTAACGCTGGCTAAACCTTATGAGATACATCAAAATAATGTTCTACGGAATTTTATATCTTAAAAAGGCCTACAGAAAAATCCCCGACGGTATATGTCTATCTCTTAAGGATAACCCCCAGTAACGCCGGGTACACCTCAGCTAGTGAGAAGATATATAAATGTAAATTAAGCAAGGAGCGTGGGCCGAGACAGATTTGTCTGACGTGATAGTTAAATAGTTGGTTCTTTCATTTATAGTATTTTCGGCGTATTTGATAAGTTTTACAAATAAAATGAGTTTTAAAACTCATTTGGATCGCTCTAGCAAGAAATGAATAAATAAAAAACAATCAGAAAAACACAAGTTGAGAGGACGCGAGGGATAAATTAATCTATACATCGTTTTTGTTGAATTTTTTGGTGACTGTTTTAGTCGTTTTTTTGCTTGAGATGTTGACATGCTATTTTGAAAGCGAAAAACAAATAACATGTTATTATATTTAATACTTACCTACATAAAATTAAATACACGGCAAAGATGACCATGATTATTTAAACATAACACAATAATACATGCGTGAAAATTAAATAGGTATTATTTTTTTTCACCATTCTCTTGATGGCTTATCAATAGGATAACGTATATTTTCCATTTACAATTTTTTATGTCAGTAACGCACAAAAGTCCCATCTGTTCCCAACCGCCTGGAGCCAGTGACACTATGGCATCTCCAAATGAGGGATGTTATAAGGCTGAAGGAAGCGGGGAGAAATAATAACTGGCTATTCAGATCTGAACCAAAACACGTCTAAAGCCATTTCAAGCAACGTTTCAATTCTGAATGGTGGTCGTACACCAGGGCGATACTGACAGTATCTTCCACTCTGGAACGTGCCGCGAGTACCTATACTATGTATTATTTTAAATGAATACATTGTGAAATAACACAAATTAAATTTACTTGCGCACGCCGGGATTTGAATCCAGAGCCTAGAGGTTACTATTCGGTACTTGAACCTATATCGGAAAGTGAACCGAATATTCTGCCAATTGTTGAGTATTTTTTGTTTATGTACAGGGTTTTCCAATAAGAGGTGTTATATTGAATAGCCCGCTATTTCAGTAGATGTTACGTTTAAATCTCTAATTTTTTAACATATGACAAGTAGAAGCTACGCAATTAATAAAAATGGAACGATACACGCTTCAACAACGCATTTAAATTATTAAAATTCACTTGAGTGAATCAAATGCAAATCATCTTGAGTGATGAGGCCCATTTCCACCTCGGTGGCTTTGTCAACAAGCAAAATTGTCACATCTGGGGCTCGGAAAACCCAAGAGTTATTGTTGAAAAGCCTCTCTTTCCTCAAAGTGTGATTGTTTGGTGTGGTTTATGGTCCAGCGGAGTCATTGGACCTAACTTTTTCGAAAATGAGGCTGGAGCAACAGTTACGGTGAATGGATTGCGCTATCGAGAGATGATTAATGATTTTTTATGGCCGGAATTAGATGGTATTGATCTGGACAACACTTCAACGACACTTTCAACAAAACGGCGCTACTTGCCACACAAGCAATGAAACCATTGATCTTTTACGATTGAATATCAAAATAACACCTCTTATTGGAAAACCCTGTATATAAATAAAAATGTTTGTTCAAATTCTTTAATCTCCGAAAGTTCTTCACGGATTGCTTTGAACTATTGACACAACGTTGCATTCGAATACGCTTGTGTTTTATACACCTATTTTCTTGATATATAAAAATAGGTGTATAAAATACGCGTGTGTTTTATACACCTATTTTCTTGATATATAAAAATAACGTGCCACTGTGTTCGTACACGCTAATCTCCGAAACCGCCCAAGCGCTTTCAATGAAATTTTGTAAATGTGTATGGTTGGTTCCAGCTTGAAATATAGGATAGTTTTGGAACCGATAGGTAGCGCTGTTGTCGAGATCTAAAAAGATTTTTCATCCAAAAATACATACAACCACAAATTTTAACTTCCTTCCACAGAAGGCGGTCTGTGGCAGGACAACTCTTCTCGGTCCACTAGTATTATATAGATGTCACCATAATAACATGTTTTTTTAACAAAACAGCGCCATCTGTTGGACAAACATTTAAAAAAAAAATACAAATACTGTTTTAGAAACTAGATAAAATTATCTTTCCGGTGTATGCATTTAAAATAAACATTAATATTTCTAAATAATGGAACTATAATATCACATTTAAAGTAAACATTTTACTCCAATCATATAAAAATTGAGAGAAATCGATATTTAAAAACACGTTCGTTTTGTTTGTGAAATTTGTAAGTAAACTGTACCTTCACTTTTAGCTCGTTCATGAGTTTTCCAATAAGAGGTGTTATTTTGATATTCATTCGTAAAAGATCAATGGTTTCGTTGCTTGTGTCGCACGTAGCACCGTCTTGTTGAAAGT
Organism: Hesperophylax consimilis; assembly: GCF_061612785.1. NCBI lineage: Eukaryota > Metazoa > Arthropoda > Insecta > Trichoptera > Limnephilidae > Hesperophylax > Hesperophylax consimilis. The sequence continues at coordinate 31,647,871 of NC_142848.1, forward strand.
AAACGTTGTCCAGATCAATACCATCCAATTCCGGCCATAAAAAATCAGTAATCATCTCTCGATAGCGCAATCGATTCACCGTAACTATTGCTCCAGCCTCATTTTCGAAAAAGTAAGGTCCAATGACTCCGCCGGACTATAAACCGCACCAAACAGTCACACGTTCAGGATAGAGAGGCTTTTCAACAAAAACTCTTGGGTTTTCCGAGCCCCAGATGCTACAATTTGCTTGTTGACGAAACCACCGAGGTGGAAATGGGCCTCATCACTCAAGATGATTTGCATTTGATTCACTCATGTGAATTTTTATAATTTCAAGGCGTAGTTTCTACTTGTCAAATGTCAAAAAATGACAGCTTCAAAAGTAACATCTACCGAAATAGCGGGCTATTCAAAATCACACCTCTTATTGGAAAACCCTGTAATAAAAATAAGAAATATTTTTTAAAGTTAAACCGATTGCTACGATAGAGGCCCCTAAATTATTCATTTTAACTATTTTTAGGATTTTATTAATGGATTCCAGTAAAAATATTTGAGACAAACTGGAAAGATTATTATTTTTCTTTCTAACGTCAAAAAACTGAGTTTTTCTGCATGATAGAAAAAAAGATAAAAATATTTTTATAAAATATGAACGCCCGTTCATATATGACCCTCAAACGCTGGAGGGCATCCCAACCTAAGTTGCAAGCTATACTATGTAGACAGCAATACAACATAATAATATGATTATGTCTCGATAGTATTTGTGGCGCCATATCAGTCGGGCTCCCGGATGTCAACGATAAGTTCCAGCAGCGTGATCCACAACTTGACTGAGCTTATCTATAAGTTCACCTCGTCAAATTTGCATTGTTTTTATTGATAGCGCCAACTTTAAACAAATACCTATGTAAAAGAGAATTTTCACTAACTATGCAAACGGTTAAAAATATTAGTAAGTTAATTTTTCCGATTATGATTATCGTACTAAAAATAAGTAACATATTCTTAATTATTGATTTTAAGAACACGATATAAAACCTCACATTCCGAAGCGATTCCAATTGGCTACAACGTCATTGTGATGTAGAAAAGGCTACTGGCTGGTATGACGGCTGTCACCAACGTTGCCCGGCGTGATGTCAAAGCCGCCGAATTTACGAATAAAAATGTCGTTTGGGCGGCAAATCGAAAATGTCACGTTTTGAGATATAATAGAAAATTCATTCGTTTACATATAAATACGCTCATTATCTTAATTTTTTTAAAGAATAAAAAATACAGTGAAAATACCCTTGTATGTGTGATATAACTAAACTAAACTAAACGTGTTCGTACAAACAGGTCTCCAACTCGTCTTCGAAGGATTTTATAAATTAGGGATTTATTAATACTCAACGTATTATAATGGTGACTCGATAGTCGACCTAACTAGAAGCTGGCTAACTGGAATCTGAAACAGTAAGTTTATCTGGGAGCCTTCCCACTGGCCCTGGCGACTACTGGCCACTGGTTCCATCTTGCGGACTTCCACGCAAGCTCTATGCACTGCCATCTGTGCGTGCATCTATGAAGCTCTTACTTCCCAACAGTAAAGAACCCGAAATCATAATTATTTACTTTTTTACATTGACTCTACACAGGAGGCCCTGAGGTAAAAAATATCCCTAAGGGTCTACGTCGTCTTTAGAGATGTTATATTGAGGTAAGAAAATGGTGAACCTGGGTCTTGAAGAGAGAAAGAGATGTAGGATGAAGGAAACACAGAGGCCTGAAAAACATTCCACAGCCGAGCTGTTGAACTCAAAAACGAGTCGTAGAAACTCATTGTCGTTCTCATGTGACAAATTTCAACTGTGTACAAATGTCACTAGTTTCGACGAGGCGATCGACAGCAGCTGGAAATCGTGTCCATTTTTCATATAAAAATGTAAATAGCATAAAAACTGCCCAAATCAAGGGGGACCGAGGCGTTCCCAATTTGGAGAAAGTTGAGAGGCTGAAGTAAAGTGAGGAGAAGTAAAAAAAGGCAAAAAAATCTTACCAGCTTTCCAAATTCAAGTTAGTACCTACATAAGTTATTAACCCTGCGACAGGGCGCACCTCTGGGATACCTGAGTTCGGGCGCAATGTGCCTGGCAGGCAATGGTTTAAAATTGGCCGTTTTTAACTACCTATATTAATTTCTAAAAAAACATGTTTTACCTGTCACAGTAGATATCTCTATATTATATATATAAACACAAGCGAATTCGAATGCAACGTTATTACAAAAATTCAAAGCAATCGGTGAAGAACTTTTAGAGATTTAATTTTTATCAAACGACCATTTACATTTTTTAATTACATAGATAGATAACATAAATAAGCCGTTTATCGAAGATTTTCGTTGTGTAAAAAGGTACCTATCTCGCTGGATAGATAATGACTTTGTTACACTTTCACTATTAAAATAGAAAATAAAACATTTTTTAACTTATTTCCACTTGTTTATTAAGTGGAAATAAGTTACAAAATGTTTTATTTTCTATTTTAATACTATATAATTCCACCACGTATAACAGTATAATAAATAAACTCACGTTCACTATTTCTAAAAGTGACGTTATCACCGAGAGAACTATATCGCAGTTTACGAACACTTCGAAAAATTGTTAATTTGAAGGTAAGGACAAATTTAATTTAGTTAAGGCGATGCCATACGTAGTAATTCAAAATCATGTGTTTTTGGTTTGAAAATTTGGTCGCCTAGAAATGTTTCAGATGCTTATTAAATAACGCGAGTATAATACATCTTGTCATTAATAATCGAGTTTTTTTTATATTAACTCCACACAGGAGGCCATGAAGAAAATAATTTCACTCAGGGCCTATGTCATCTTTGGAGATGCTGTGTGGAGGGTCTTTTTGTGTAGAGGAAGGAGTGAACATGGGTCTTGAAGAGTCCCATGTTGTAGGAGGGAGGAAACACAGAGGCCGGCAGTTCGTTCCACAGCCGAGCTGTTGAACTTAAGAACGAATCGTAGAAGCGACCCTTTCTCATGTGACAAATGTCAACCGTTTACAAATGTTGGGCGCGCGTTTGGTGTGTATCCCGACTACGAACCGGTGCCGGAGGGATCAATGACGCTAGTTCCTCAGAGAATCTTCCATTGTAATACCGATAGAACAAGGACAGCATACCTACCTGACGCCTGTGCTCTAAAGATTGCAGTCCGTTTGTTAAGATTGGGGAGAGTAATTTTTAGATAAGTCTTTTTATAAGCTCAGAAAAAAATAATGTATAAAGCCTATGAAAACTGCTTTAAAGTTCAAAATTTCCTACTTACGAACCCATTTTTGGTTATAGTTTTATTACATAATGTGGAAAATTAAGTTATTTATAAAATGATCGGAAAACATTTAAATATTTATGCCTGAACAATGAACATCCACAAAATAAAATAAAAGGCACTTTTTGGCCAGTTTTTTTCTTGCATAAATCAAAACAACTGGATGGTGTTAAGCGGGAATGTAAGCCTTATCGCCATCTACGTAAGGGTTGTTATTGATAGCGGCTCAATTTAAAATATTACACGACGTAGTGCATTGCCTTGAGTAGAACGAGAATCGCTTTCCAGGGTAATAAAATAATCCAGCCTGTGCCTGTCAGATCAGGTGCGCCCGATGGAGGGTTAAGTATATATTATGTATACCTCTTATTAAGTACTTTAGTTTCGTGTAGATAAAAACCTTAAACCTTGAGGTGACAATACTAATAACTATTTTGGGAATAATACTAAAGATAGGTAAGTACTAGGTACCTATTTTTCGCAAGGTCATTATTTGCCGAAAATGTTTACACGAGAAGTAAGTAATTATTTTATCTTTCGTTCAAATTACTGTTATTAGATTTTATCTTTATTTTTTAAATTAAGGGATTACAGATAATACTTGTATCTCCATTACGATAACGATAACGTCAGGATATTTCGTGTTATTTAAGTACCTACCGAGTAAATACTTATTATTATGTATTATTTGTGTTTGATTGCTAGGTATTGCTTTTGATTTGATTTTACGAAATTTGATTGTTTAAATATATCGACATTGATTTATGATGAATGAGGTGGTTTTGCATGAAAAGAAATGCCACAAAACACAAATGAAATCCCTACTTCATTTTATCAAAATTCATAACAAATTTACAGCAAATATTTTTGTTCTAATTATTATTTTTTTTAATTTTAAGTTGTACGTCGTATAATTAGAGTTTACCTAAGAAACACAACATTTCGTTTAGTGTGTGTGTTGGTGCATATATGATATACACTTACGCATATATTTCAACAGTTATGTCGGTGAAAAGTGTCACTGAGAAACAGTTATTATTATTGCTATTAGCGAAACATCATTACAAATGTAGACATGCGTTACTAGAATTTGAATAGGTGGTATTCGATTAGTTTTTGTCGTAATTAAACAAAAATATATAGTGCATTGTTTTTAAGACCCGTGAGAATCACGGGATATTATAATTTTAGGATTTGTGAAGCGGAAAGTATTTATAAATTAGAAATTAGATGGATGTCAGAAATTTACTTTCCGAATGAACAACGTTAGTAAACTTGTTAAAAATAAAGATATTTGTCAAAAATTTTAACAAAAGAAATACACATTTTAACATTATCATTGACATAGAATTATTGTCAAAATAAAATAATTTTGGAATCGCTAGGTTCGCTTGTCCCCACAATCAGTTCCAATTTTGACAATTAAAAGTTCATTGAACGCAAATAATTTTAATTCACGCATGCACCGATGCACCGACAGCCGAAATTAGTATGTTTTTTATTTTTTATTTTATTTCAGTGGATGTTTTTTTCTGAGAGAGAAATACAATTTTGAAACATGCTGTATGCAAGCAATGCATCTGTGTGAGTTCTGTGTTCGCAAAACTTATATTATACACGGTGTCCGGAAACTCGTAGTACAAGCGGGAAACTGGATAATCTACACCACATGGGGAACCCAAAAAAACATAAAGTTTTTTGATTTGAGCATTTTCAAAAAAAAAAAAAAACCAAAAAAAATATTTTTCGGTTATTTTAGGGTTAAAGTTTTTTCTGGTGTTAAGGGTTGAATAACAGATGTTTTAACCCTGCAGAGCAGAAATATTTTATGATTACACCGGGTTAAATGAAGGGTGATTTCAAAATAATGCTTCAAATCCGAGTTTCTTCATTTGTTTTACTTTCAAATAGTTTTAATTAGTTGGGTACTTTGATCTTCAGTAATAATTTATAAGAATTTGATTAAAAAAAAAAAAAAATCAACTACAAACTAGATTTACTCGATAACGAAAGCTCAGATAATAAAATAATACTACAAAATCGACTCCAAATGTGATGTAGATTCACCAGTTTCCCGCTTGTACTACGAGTTTCCGGACACCCTGTAGAATAATTTGAAGTCGTAGCGTCAAATAAGACAAGAAAGAAAAACATCGAGGATATGGAAAGGCAAAGAAGAGTGATATCCGTTAGAGATCCTGGATTCGATTCACAGTTGACACGTTTTCTTTTTATTTTCTGTGCCTAGTTTATGTTTCGTTTAGATGTGTTATTATTATATTTTTCTTGAACGATATATACTTGTTTACTTCCATTTGTTTTTTTAATATTTCGAGTGCAGGTATAGATTGATACGATCCCACTGATCCCGAATATAAAAATATAAATAAAGATACATAATTGCATATCGAGCAGTCTGCACCTAATATTAGAATGATGTGAGTGCGTATTATTTGTAATAGAAACACGCGACCGAAGCGTGGCAGTGAATATTATATTTATATTATTGCGATTAGACCGTCTACATCGTATTGACTCTAGAAGTTCACGCAGATCAATGAAACATGGAAGAAATGCGATACCAGTTCATAATTTTCCTTTTTTTATTACTTACAGAAAATTACATGAACATTTATAACTGTAATACCACAATAAATGCATACATTACAATAATAACATAATTATTCTTTTTTTGGAATAACTTGAGTAAAACCTCATATTGTAATATAACAATAATAATAGTCACTCTCAAACGAAAACCTAATTCAGAAAAAAAAATCGGTGGTATCTAGGATCCAGAGCAAAGCCCGGGCAAGGTTGAGGTTCTAGTTGCTGTTTCAGGTTTTCGTTTGAGAGTCTCTAATATTGTCTTCAATGATGAATTATTTTTTTGTTGAAGAAGAAGATAATACTAATAAATCGAAACGAAACATAAAATGGAACAATATACGGAACTTCGAGTTGTTCAAGAATTCGAATTGTCTGTTGTTCTCATTGTCTCGCCGAGTTGATTGAGGAGTTGTCCTGGTTAGATAAAAATCCTAGGTTCGTTTTCCAGTTGAGACCGTTACCTATTTATTCTCTGTCTTAGTCGCCGAGTTGGTTGAGGAGTTGTCCTGTTTAGATAAAAATCCTGGGTTCGTTTTCCAGTTGAGACCGTTACCTATTTATTCTCTGTCTTAGTCGCCGAGTTGGTTGAGGAGTTGTCCTGGTTAGATAGAAATCCTGGGTTCCATTTCCAGTTGAGACAGTTCCCTTTTTATTCTGTCCTAATCGCCGAGTTGGTTGAGGTGTTGTCCCGGTTAGACTGACATCCTGATTGGAGTTGAGACCGTTACCTTTTTATTATTTTGTGTTTTTTTCTGTTTTATGTTTCGTTTAGATATATTAGTGTTATCCTCGTCTTCAACTTATATACTTTGATGGGTTATCCTTAAAAGTTGCTAAAAAAAGTTATTCCAATAAAATTTAATTATTTTTGCTAATTTCATTTCAGAAGGAATAGTAGACCAATCCCCTTTTCTTTTTTAACATTGTCTGGAAGGCTATTTATAAATTGCCCCCTCGTAGCCAATGGATTGTTTGCCATATCGTGAATGCATGATGTTTATGTAGGTATGTTATCATGTTGTCGTGTGAAGTGCGGTCTGTGGGATGTGCGGAATGGTTGCTAATTTAACGGAAAATATACATCATAACTTTGTTTTCTAAGGCCTCACTAAAAACCTTTTACATTTGCATGAACATCATTCTGACCTATCGCGGTACCTCCATGAAACAAGTAACAATACTGGAACGTTACAGAATTTATTTTATTTTCCGCTGTATGTCTGTAGATAATACGAGATGTGCTGATTTGGGAAATATGCATAGGTACACATTTAAAAAATTAACACTTCGTAACTTACCATCTTCCATACGTAGTGCATGTAGCGACATCTCTGGACCAACGACGGAGTTATTTTGCACTATGACAGAAGCAGTGCACGCGCGCTTCATTTCTTGATTCGTTTCCATTTTGTACCGCGGCGCTACTGTCGCCTGTCAAAAAAACATCCTTGCTTTGCTTTCCCTATGTTTTCACAAAACTGTACCCGCACTTGACTTTAATATGATTTATTAATAGTTATTGCAATTTAATAATTGAAAGATGATGATTTTAAACAATAACACGAACGGGGCCTGCTTTAAGCGAATAAAACACGGCGTATTGTCAGGCCACGTTACAACGAATAGGCAAACTTGTCAGTGACGATATTTTATCTTCCGTCGCGATGGAAAGTGTTGGCGCTGTTTGGGTCTTGAATATTTTTTAAAAGTTGTTTTCTCGGCGTGATAATGTTATCAGTAATGGAATGAATGTCTGGAATGATGAAGTGAAAACGCTACGCGTGCAACAGAGTTGACAGATTATGTGGAGAGTTGACTTGAAATTTAAAAATAGCGCGCCATTGTTCAAAATGCACTGTGCCAATTTTAACTTTATTTTTGTGTGTTAAACTAGTATGTGTTATGTTCATATTATATATTTACAATTTTCAATTAAACTTTATTAAATGATACGATAATGATAGGGTTTTTCACTTCTTTAAGCACAAATGATTTTTTACATTTTTTTCAATTCATGTTCGAAATTTAAAGTTTTTCCCCGCCATTATTTGTATAATAATAATAATTGGATTATTTTATAGCGCCTATATTTGGCTATTTGTGAAAAATTTCCTCAAGGGCGCAATACAATTTATTATTTCCTAGGCTCTATCTAATTTTATTATTTACAAACATCAAAAAAACACACATACCTATTGTTTACAAATGCTATGTCATTCATTAATATTCACTTGTTATGATGACCTAAGAGGAATAATAATATTATGTTCCTCCGAGGATGTGACGTTTGCCGAAAGGTTAATATGTGAAGTTAGAACCAAGAAAATAAGTTATTTTGTTCATGTTTTTCTCACTTCGTAAATAGTCGTTTCTTGTACCTATTGATTAAGTAATATTTTTAAAAAAATAAGTATATTAGTTAAGAAATGGAGTGTTATTTCAACATTTAGGGTGACTTTTTGAAATAATGGCGTTCAGAGCTCCAGGCCTAAAAGGCCAATTTCTCTTTCTCATAATGATTTAAATTAAAAGGTTATTGAAAAATAGATCTAATTTAGGTTTTGTGAAAAAAAAAGTTTTGCAATGAAACATGGCTGCAATATGGGTAGAATTAGTCTTTACGTAGGATTTGTTTCGGTTTTTTAAATAGTGTTTTTATATGCTCAGCACGGGCAAGCCACCCAGTGAGGCCAACATTACTGGAAAACTTTGAAATGTAAAAAATTTTGTACAAAATAAAAAATAAAAATATTTTCGTCGTGCTGGGCGAGACAATTTATAGACGAGTTTTAATGAGTGGGGATACCCGGCATACCCGCATAAAATAATTCCGGGAGACTTTAGATGGAGTGGGACTTCTTACTTCTGTTTCAAGTTGACAGACGGCCGTTTCCTCCTGAATATGGTTTTCTGCGATTTCCCATATTTTCTACAGGAGAATCCGGAGAAATTCCCTATAATAAAGCGCAGCTGAATTTCCCCCCCGATCCCAACATAACACAAACCGACATGTATGTAGTATATAGCCGTGGCTAACTGCTGGTGCTGAAGCTGAAAACCTGCAATTTTAGAAGGGTTTTTAAGTAACAATTTTTCCCTACCGAGAAAATACAAGGCCTCTAAGTCTATAATAGTTAGGAAACATTTAAAAACACTAATATGAGGTAATAATTGTGAGGCGCAATTACGCCGTTCTATTTGTATAAAGAATATTAACTTTAAATTCCGTAAATTTAAATGATTCGCCACTTCATGGAAAAAGAATCTAGAAAATGAAAAAAAAAATACTTCAGAGTCCCGATGGAGTCGGGAAACCCTCATACATTTGGGTTCTCCCAGGGCAATATGTACGGCTTTATTTTGGAAAGTTTGGAGTCATTTTGAGTCACGTTGAGTTAGTTTGGGTAGCAGAAGTCGGGGACGCCCGAGGAAGACATGGTACGACCAAGTGAATCAGATACTTGAGTCGGGCCATGTCAAGAGTCAGAACAATAGAAGAGTATGTATGAGACGATTTATGAATGTGAATAAGGCAAGGAGTGTGTGCCAAGACCGAGTTGTTTGGCGGTCCGTCCTCTCTGCCTACCCCTGCGGGAAACGGCGTGATGGTTAGTTAGTTAGTTTGGAGTCATTTTAAATGTGAAATGTCATTACCTAATTCCGATTTTCAAAGACATTGAACTGTGTTTACTTGCAAGTAATCTTATATGACAATTTTTTATTGTAATTTATGCTTATTTAGCTGGAAACAAATATGTAAAACACAGGAATATTTTGTATTTTTTGATTTTATTTATTTATTTCTACAACTAAAAAGGCTATTACATAAGAGTGATACACGATGCAGTGTACGGTGACCGGATAAATCATCACAATGATAATTCATCACATCTTTAAAAAATTATATAAAATCATGGAAAGTTATTTTTTTTTTTTTTTTTTTTTTTAAAAGAAACACAAACATTTCCGGGTTACGAATAACCCAACAATGTTTGAAAATCTCCTACTACCACCACAGAAAGCCGAAAATGTTGCTTGTGTTGTGATGGAGGACTTAGCCAGCCGAGGAATCGAACACGCGACGCTCGGGTGAGACCCAAGCGCTATGCCCACTCAACCACTGACCGGTCAGTTATGAAACAAAAACTTTATTAACTGGGTTAAGTAGGTTAGGTTAGGTAAGGTTAGGTGGGTTAAAAAAAATTCTTCGTTTCTAATGACTTCATACCACCTTTTAAAAGTGTGTTGAATTGTCACTGTGTTGAGTTATCATGGAACCGCAGTGTACATAGGAAAATATCTGTATTATATACGAAATAATAACGATTTACTATGAGGGCGATTGGTATTTTACCCATTGCATAGGAATATTCATATGCTATGATAATTCTGACTGAAATCAAAGAAAATCACATGTAGGTATATTTTTACTGCCTTACTAATTCGATTCTTACACGCCCGTTCAACGATGGTGTTGAAACACCGTTTTAACGAAACACCATGTTATAAGTCAAGTATTTCACTGTTCTGAATTCCTTAGGGTGCTTTCCCATAAATCGCGGATCATTTGTCCTGTGTATACGTTACATTACAGTTTCAACATTTTTCACGTTTTGACAAAGAGAAATTTCTACTACAAACGGTTTTTTTAAATTCTATCTACATAATTTTATTTTATTCGTTTTACGCCCAGCAGGACATGGATTTTAAGAACAGAATATACCTAGTGAGCTAGGTATCGAAAATTATACAAAAAAAATAAAGCATGATATAACAGTAAACTGATAAACTAAATATGAAACAATATTAGTAAAACATGTAACATGCAACATAAAAGACAAATCACTAAAACTACATTACCAACGTTACTATAATTTGTAGGATTCAACGAAGTGATAATATATGTAGATTAATTATATAAAAAATGCAGTCAATAATACAATATCAATAGTATTTCCAAACTTGTTGACCAGATCATGCATATTGGTTAGTGAGTTTGGAAGTGTCTTCGATATAGCCAATTCAGAACTTCACTGAAAGTTATGTAATGTACCTACATAGAAAAGCCATTATTATCTTATTCCAATATATTTGAGTGGCTCCAGTTATATACCAAAGAAACTTTATTTCTGATTCCCAGATCAAAATGTTACATGTACTATTACATATAATATATATATTGTTGTGCCATCTATGGGCAACACGAAAAAATCTTTTCCAAATAAAAATAGCAAAGATTTAGACCTTTAATGCTCAACGACGCCACAGCGGCGCGCTCTGTGTAATTCTGCGAGCAGCTGCGTAGTAGAAAAGAAGGAGGGAACATCCACATAGCCGCCATACTGAAATAAACGTCAGATGATTTTCGCCGCAGTCCGTATCACACTTGTCGTTCTGTAACTCGTTCTAGTCATTTCCCTTCCCGTGAACAATAATAACATTATTATTAAACGTTCCAGTACCGTGGTATTTATGTGAATTAGAATAAAATAAACCGTGTTGTAATGAAAACGGCGCAGTTTTCCCAGTGATTCGATCTTTTCGCGTGTTATTTTCGTTTCAAGATGCCCGTGACATTCTTGGATCGCATCCCCCTGCCAAATCTAAAGATTTACTCGATTCTGAGTGTGCTATTGTTGTCAGTGTCGGTGTATCATGCCGTGAATGTGACCAGTGACCCGGGGTGGAAAGTGAATGCCACCCTGAGCGAAACCGGTGAGGAAATAAAGGCCAGCGACCTCACTATTTTGCTCCAGACGGCGGGAAATTCCAGGTTTTCCAATGAAACCAGAACCTTTGGGAAACAGATGGCTGATGTAGCTAGCTTTATGATACAAGAACCTTTTTGCATTTGGGTGAGTGATCATTCTAAGATTATTATGATAAGATTTATGTGTTCATTTTTATTACAATCATTAATCATCCCAGTTTTCTCCATTTTCCAGGAATCATAATATTTATATTTAGATGTTTATTTTTGGTACTTTGACAAGTTGACAACGCAGAATACAATGTAGAAAAATATTTAATGTTGCTATCCTCTCTCACCTGTTCACCTCTCTGGTTATTCGTTAATAAACCTACTTGATTCTGGAGATGACTTGAGGGCGGTCCGTCTGATTGACAATTCATTGTTAACAGATGCACAGACGCGATTTGGGCATTCTGGGTCTGTTCTACAGGTATTTTAATGGAGCCTGCTCTAAGGAGTCAGCACCATTGAACACCGGTGCATGTTGTACCTCCCGTTCACAGTTGATGTTGGATTCACGAGTTCGGTTCTCGTCTTCAACTCGTTTTTGTGTAAGATGGCTTGTATGTGGAACGAACTACCGGCGCCTGTTTATCCTCCTTCATACAATCCGGACCTCTTCAAGACCTGCATTAACAAATCACTTCCTACAGCCCCCACCTTAACCCGTGTCCAACGCTGCCCAACCAGGTGGGCACTCTTGGGAGCACGTAAAAAAAATTCAATACATATTTTTTTAATTCAAAGTAAATTCATTGTAAAGGGTTTCTTTGTTTATGATTATTTTTTAACTGGTATCCCCAATATATAACTATTGTATCTACCGAGTTGTAGATGCTGACATAAAACGTTGCAGGTTACAGGTAGCCTCCTTTTTATGTAGAAATAAGCAAAATACCAGCTCATCATAATATTATTTTCAAGCCATACAAATGAATCTGGGGCAAACGTAACTATTTAAATCTTCCGTTGTAGGTTAACACCTACTTTATTATGTACTGGCAGTTATTTTGTTGCAATGCTATGTTATCTAACACGATATAATCTATTCCAGTATTAACTCTATAATTTTTTTTTATGTCGCTAAATTCAAATGTGACTGTAAATATGTACATTTCTAGATAAGTACCTACCAAGATTTACCGATTTAAAAAAAAAATATATTTATTTATTTTGTAAGACATAAACAGCTTTTATATAATATACAATGATAGATATAAAAATACAAGTTAACTGAAGTCAAGCCACAGAAGTTTCTTATGTTAAAGTTCATTAGATATGAAGTTTTAATATCTTAAAATTAATTTGGTGAGGAAGGGGAGAGGAAGAGGAAAATAGGAAGAGGATAGGAGATGCTCCCGATACATTCCATGCTCTCATATTAATAATCGATCGTACGCATTACTTCATATCGATATTTCTTCAGGTTATTACCAAAAATGTCAATGCTGTAAAATTTTGTATTATATTGTACACACATATACGAGGAATTAGGGATTTTTTTCGAATGTTTCTTCTACACGAGGGTAGATAAAATAAATCAGATTGTCGGGTTGATCTAGACGGAATATGAAGATTTATTAAATTGGTAAGTTCTGGTGAGTAAAATAATTTGGTATAATTTTGCATGTATTTTAATCTTACTTTTAATATTTTCTTTAAAATATCTTTTTTATCAATCATTTTTATAATTATTTTTCATTTCTAATATAGTTTCTACAATAATATACATTTTTTAAATTTTTATTTTAACGTAACAATTTCTTTTTCCGTTATGTTTTATTATTGTTATTCTTACATAAATCATGTATGACGTACGACTACCATAATACGGGCATGAGCCTAGTATGGTAGTAGTATGAGAAAATCACCAAAATTGTAATCTTTTAAAATTTATGAAATAAAATTAAAATAATCTCCTTACATCACATCATGGGTTGTGTAAGTGTATGTGTGAATCATATAATTATGATATTGTTAAAATTTTGTTATTTTTTTTCTCATAAAAACCACTTCAAGTCGCTTTCACCTTAATGGTTATTGCACAGAACTTGAACATTTCAACGTTAATTTACAAGTTCTGTTAAAGTTTTATTCAAGTTCTGTTATTGTTTCATTTCTGTGAAACAACCGGATCATAATGGAATATTAACAAAACTTGAAAAGAGTATTCACAGATCTTGAAAATTAGCTTTAGAATTGAATTGACGAATTGTTCAAATTCTGTGGAACATCTGGCCCTTAATGTAATTCAAGGTCTGTGGAAGATCAGAAGTCAATTGTTTAACAGGACTTGAATAATAACAAAACTTCAATAGAAATTTTACTGTAATTAAATTATTATTTTTATTTAGTAACTATATTTAGAGCATAGACCTCTTTTCTTCTGCATCTAGGAAATAACGCCATTGGTGTCTTCGGCACTGTGGCTAGGGAAACACGGAAAACGCACGTCCAACAATTGCATACGGTCGTCATTCGTCCCACGAGAACGGGTCGCTTCTACGATTGGTTGTTCTTATTTCATGATATGCCGGTCTCTTTGTTTCCTCCATCCTTCGAGAACCAGATCACTTCCTCAAAAAGACGCACCACACAGCATCCCAAAATATGACATAGAGGGAAATAATTTTAACACGGAGAAAAACGAGTACGGCTTTTTTATCAAGACACTGTTAAAAATGTGATTGCGAGACCTTTTCCCGATAAAATTATTAGTCATTCAGAATATAGCTGAACACGTATTCTTACAGGAGATTTTTAAAATTTTATTTATTTATTTATCGATATAAAGTTTTTACATATATTTTTCGAAATCTGTCTCACTAGCAGTGGCGGTTTTCTCTAAAGTGCGTTTGTGCGGCGAACCCCCATTAAAAATATGAGAAAATAAAACATCCTTGTTTTATAATAATATAAGCACATTATAGATAGCACGCTATTAAAATTTCGCCTTCAAAACCCGCGCCACCGAAAAATACGATGCCTATTCCAAATTTGTGCGAGTTAAAATCCGCGCCAAACTCTCCATACAAAATAATCTTAGCCGGTACAGACCCTATGACGGTGATATATACAACATTTGGTCTTTCTTTGCAAAAATAAGACAAATTGTGTGCGCCGAACACGCGTTGTGATATCACGTGACCTCCGAACATTGACGAATGTAACCGAAGAAACCCGAGAACTTCGCGGCCGACGTTTAACCTTTGAACCATAGGGATGCAAGTTAAGTGTTATTTTTTTATGTTATATTATGGTATTTAACTTTGTAGTCATTTTTGTACATATTTTTGTTTTCTTGTTTCTGCATTTCTCCAACCGTTTGCTTATGGCATGTGTAAATCTACTACCTATTTTTAAATTTATTTCGTGCCACCTTTATTTGTTTTTTTGATGTTTTAAAATATCTATTATATATTCTACGAAATTATTCTTCTCTAAAAAACAATAATAATTAGCAACGTACCTACATTGAGTGCTATAAAAACATTAAACAATTTAATTCCTATAAAACTTTTCTCATTATCTAATAATTGTGTCTAGGTAAAGTGATTTAAAAACAATAATATGTAGGTACCCCTCCCACTAACTTTATTTAAGTTGTGTGACTGCTGCCGTATTCGACTATTTGACGTAGGACAACAGTAAGTAAATTTTAATTAGATATGTTTATCTTCTCTTGAATTTCTGAACCCCCTGTTAAAAAAACCACGAACCGCCACTGCTCACTAGGGTACACCTGTGTCGAGACAGACCTATTCAGATACTTAGATAGAATATTTACATGCATTACTAAATCAAAACACAAATTACAAAGTTGTACACACTAAACCCATGGTTTAACACCATGTAAATCATCTTCGAAAATATTATATTATTATTTGACTTCCTGATAACATATTCGTGGTTTACTGATTATGAACTAGTAGACGCGTACCGGGCGTTGCTCTACTTTTCTCTACTTTCTATGAATATAATATGTATGTATTAGGCATATAAACCTTCAGGGAGAAATTCTCTAAATGATAGCGAAAACCCTATCAATATCCGTTGCGTAGAAGAAGAACTAAGCCCACAAACAGACAGACGCGGATAGCGAATTTGTTTTATACTATTTAGGGATGAATGTTATGAAATTTGTCAAATCATTCGTTATATGCCTCCAGTCCCGTTTTTAATAAATTAACAATATTTTATATCAGTAAGTTTTCTCTGTGCATTCATTCTGTGTGGAGGTAATATTAAAAAAAAATTATCTTTTTAACTGAAAGTAAAAGAAATAATAAAATAATTATGTCAACGTCACGCTTCTTACTAGTTCATCTCCCGGAGTGCGTCAACCAATATTTTGTTTGAATTGCTTATCGTACTTTTGTAAGCGAAGTTATCATTTTACCCCACAAAAAATCTACGCGATGCGCGTTCCATCTGAAAATAGGCGTGTTGACCAAATTACTTTTTCACTACGCCACACAGTGGGCTGAAAATCGCCTTTCATAGACATAGAGACTTGAATTTTCAAGGGTTTTTTTTTTTGCTAGAAATGGATTCTGCTATAAAATGTCGTACGAAGCAATTGCGTGTACAAATGAAGGAGTTATAATTTTTTTAAGAAAAATTTGTATGGCGCTGACATTAAAAATGAGGCTATCTCTGGAATCATAAGGTTGGCCGTTCTATCTTTACACACAGATAATACTACTATTTATTTGTATTTTTTTGACGTACTTCATATTGTGGCGCAAGGTGCGATTATTTTTTAAAAAATCCTCAAAGTTGAAAAAAACCCTTTTTAATGTTGATGATTCATTTTAATGCTTAAATGCTTTTAGGCTTGCAGTGTAAATAAAATATTGTAAACTAGACAAAGCATACTCATATGTAAAGCATTTAAGCATTAAAATGAATCTTCAACATAAAAAAGTATTTTTTTCAACTTTGAGGATTTTTAAAAAAAAAATCACAAGTTTCGCCACAATACAAAGTATGTCGAAAAAATACAAATAAATAGTAGTATATTTGTGTGTGAGGATATAATGGTCAACCTTATGATTCCAGAGATAGCCTCATTTTTAATGTCAGTTCCATACAAATTTTTCTTAAAAAAATGATGACTCCTTCATTTGTACACGCAATTCCTTCATACAAAATTTTATAGCATATTAATGATCAGCAGAATCCATTTCTAGCCAAAAAAAATACACTTGAAAATTCAAGTCTCTATGTCTATGAAAGGCGATTTTCAGCCCACTGTGCACAGTGTTTTGGCTTGCAGTGTAAATAAAATATTGTAAACTAGACAAAGCATACTCATATGTAAAGCATTTAAGCATTAAAATGATTCATCAACAAAAAAAAGATTTTTTTTCTACTTTAGGATTTTTAAAAAAATAATCGCACCTTGCGCCACAATATGAAGTATGTCAAAAAATACAAATAAATAGTAGTATTATCTGTGTGTAAAGATAGAACGGCCAACCTTATGATTCCAGAGATAGCCTCATTTTTAATGTCAGCGCCATACAATTTTTTCTTAAAAAAATTATAACTCCTTCATTTGTACACGCAATTACTTCGTACGACATTTGATAGCATAGTAATGATCAGCAGAATCCATTTCTAGCAAAAAAAAATACCCTTGAAAATTCAAGTCTCTATGTCTATGAAAGGCGATTTTCAGCCCACTGTGCGCCAGCGCTATCCGAGTTATTGCTGCTTCACAGTTACTGGTAGCGCTGATGATGGCTAACCTTCGATAGGAGAGGGAGAATTAGAAAATATTTTGCCATAATTTCATGTTTTATGATTTTAGATTTTTTGTTCCAGCCTTGAACATATGATGATGTCGTTATTGATAACAATTCCAAACATAAGAAAACCTCCACATTTATATCGTCATATTTATTTTTTTTGTAATATCTTTTGGAATATATGTGTTTTTTATACTTTGTTTA